>NW_028274818.1:18193166-18344458 GCF_037043125.1 Eumetopias jubatus | reverse complement strand
TTATGTAATAAATACCTTTTAAATATTAAAAGTCTATTATGTAATGAATTAAATACCTTTTAAATATTAAAACTTTATTATATAATAAAATGGATATATGACATTTAACTTCCATTTCTGAAGAACGTTATTTCTATTTTATGTTGTGATGATAATTTATTTACCACAAAGAGTGAAATTAATAAGACTTTGTTTAGCAAATTTTAAAGAAAAGGAATTGAATATACTTATACAAAAATTTAAAGTTGGGGGCACCGGGGCAGCTCAGTCAGTTAAGTGTTTGCCTTTGGCTCAGGTCATGATCCCAGGGTCCTGGGATAGAGGCCCCATGTCGGCCTCCCAGCTCAATGGGGGGCCTGTTCTCCCTCTGCTGCTCCCCCTGCTTGTGCTTTCTCTCTCTCTGTCAAATAAATAAATAAAGTCTTTTAGAAAAAATTAAAGTTAGTAAATGGGAACTAACCTTACTCAAAGGCTCCTTAACCGTGAATGTTAACATTTACTACCTTCATAAATAGAAACTTAAGATTTGTATGTTGAATGAAAGAATTTGTTTTAAGTTTTAAATTAGTAACATTCTTTTATTAATTAAAGAAAAAAGTAAATATTTTCCCATCAATATATAAACATAGTCTGGTGTTTCTGTTTGAAAGAAAAAAGAAAACAAAACAAAACAAGAAACCTCTTCTTGATACTGCTCAACTTCTTCAACTCCCACCTAATTTCTCTTCTTCCCTTACAGAGGTTTTTGTGAAAAAAGTTTGCATTCAATGTCTCCCTCTCCCCAAGACTATACTCATCTCAATACTCAGGAAACATGTTAAACTTTTTGCAAGATCAATGATGATTTCCAAGTTGCCAAATTCTATGGATAGTATTTTATCTTCATGTTAAACAATTTCTTAATTCTTTGGTTTTAAACCATGAAAAATGATGCTAGGTAACTTCAGTGAAACACAGTAAGCGTAGCTCATAGAAATGAAAGAAAAGCTAAATGACTAGGTTTCAGGAAAAAAAAAAAGTTAGAACCGTGGATGGCTGTGGGATATAGGTGGCAAAAAAACAATAATAGTCGGTTCCATATTGCCAGTAAAATAAAATTTTAAAAAATACTAAGAATTTCTAATCCACATGTTACTCTGTCCAACTTCAAAGTTTTAGGATAAAGTTATATGGGTCTAGTTTGGACTGTGAAACCATGCTTTGTCTAGGCTGGGGCACAGTCAGCCTTGAGTGCCTGCCTCTAAGACTGGTTATTTAAAATGTAGGGTTATCTTCACATGCAAATCAGGATGTTGTCATCCAAAGAAGGTGGATCAATGCACAGTTGGAAAAAAAAGTCTACTGTACTTGATCACCACTTTTTTCTTTAACCAGTCTTGTTATTTGTTTATTTTTTTGTCTGCTTGTGATTTTGCTTTCCCATTACCTTAGTGGTTGCTATCAGTTTACTCAGCTGACTGCTTTTCCTTTTCCACCAATATACTGAATAGTCATGTGCCTCAAGGCTGGTACCCTTATTGAATCATCCTCCCTTGGGCACTAAATATTTAGACTAGCAAAGGCCAAAATTATAGGAAATATTTACCAAAAGCAATTTGAAAGGAGCCACACTTTCATTCCTGTACCTGTTAATCCTGCTATGGAAGAAACTGTACCACACATTTGTCAACAATTTAAAACATGTACTTCAACCCAGAGGACTTTACTGCAGCCACATAAGGTATTGCCACCCAGCCGGCATTAAGTTCAAGCCTTGAAATGCCCAGTCCATTCTTCTCTCAGGCCAGAGCTGGGAAACATGGTAAGACCACTAAATTCCATGATCACGAGTCTATTGCCATACATCATCTGCTCTAATATGAGTTCCTCAGTCAGACACAATGCTACATGTAATACTGTAATGATAAAGTTATTTGCAAGACCACAGAAAATGATTTTTGCAGGACCACTGCTGGTAGGAAGGGGAAAACTATTTTCTAGTGAAATCAAAGCATTGCTGATTCCAAGATTGAAGTGGCTGGCTGAACTTCCCTCCATTTTCAGGGGAATTATACCATACTAAGGGTATAGTGTTTATTTCTGCCATTATTAACATTATGAGAAGAGCTTAGCAAATGGATGCTCCCATTGATGAATCCATGCAAAACCTCCACCCCTGATGTCATGCCTACCTTGTTTGTGAGTCCATAGGACAGATACAAGATCAATTGATTTCCACAGGACATTTTATCTTATCCACCTGATTATTAAGATTATACTTTTCTGTGAGCATTCACATGGAACCCAAATATCCTCACACTCTCTGCCCATTCAGAGAGGTGTAACATATACCTCTTCCCTAGACTTCACTCTCATCAACTTTCCAGTTTCAGTCTTTTCATACATCTGACCATCCAACCAAACCATTAGCCACTGACAACACTCAGTGTAAATTCATTTGCTGGTTATCTTTTTCTAAGCAAATGAACAATTGGCACACTGCTTAACTCTTTGCCTCTTCCTCTTTGGGGTGACCATGAGGAGGCATATAATAAATACTATATTAATCTCCTTTATAGTAGTACCAGCATATGTACAAAATCATTTTTTTCTTCCTCTATTAACCATTTGTAGAAAATGCCTTATAAGTTCATAGGTATAGTTTCAGAGGGTGGAGGCAAGGTAATAAGAGTCAGGGTCATGGGCATCCATACCACTTGGCCATGTAATTTACTTATACCTTCAGGATCTCTTTAAACCCAATAACATATACACCACTTCCATGTGATAATGGAATTATGTTGAGTACTTTGCCCAATCTTACAGCTCATTGGATTAAATAAAATGAAGTTTATGCTTAGCAACTCAGGTTCCGTACTAACTTGCTGGCTCATAGTCAAGTTTTCAGTTTCTAGTAGGCTCCCTAGCATGCAGAAAGCTGTTTTGTAAAAAGAGAATAATTATTTGAAGAGGATGGTACAACTTTACTTCAGTGCACTGAAGATGTGCTGTGTATTTCCCTTACAGAGTGCTGCCAATGACCCTATACAGCATTGCTATCTGTAATAGGTACTTGAAACATCGTTGAAGCTGCTATGCCACATGGAGCAAGTGCAAGAATAACTTCATGGTGGCCTAGATCTTTCACAGATATACTATTAGCTGAGCCCAACAGGAAGTTAGAAAGCAAGGGAGATCAGTTAATCCAGCTCATAAAGTCACCCCTATCCCTACTCAGGGCATAGGGAAAAGTGAAAAATGGTGGACAGTGTATCTGGAGGAACAAATGGAGAATATCTATCACATTAAAAAACTATCAAAGCTTATATGTGTTTCAGTACTGTGGTATATTTTTTGAGATACATTAATAAACCGACAAATCCTACCATCATAGATTTTTTTGTTGAAGTGGGTAAGAGTGCTTTTGTAATCTTAAGCAAATTACTTTATCCATCTGGACCTCTGCTGTCTTAGATGTAAAATGGGAATAATTATAGTTCCTATTTGAAAGGGTGATTGGAGTAAGATTAAGCAATTAAACTAGTGTCTGACAAAAATGTACATTTAGTATACCTTAGGTGTTAATATTGCTGACAATTTAAGAAGAATATTTTTTAAGGAGTACGGGGGGAGGAAGAAGTCTGGATACATTTGCTGGCGTTAGTATATCAAGATTCTGAGATGTCTGGCTGAGTATTTAGGACTTTTTATGCATACAACCAGTACTTAGTAAATATGCAAGCAATATTTAAGCTTAATCACTATCACCAATTAGATAATTGCACAAAGAATCCTTTAACAATGAATTGACTTCTGGAAATTATTCAGAGCAGGGAGAAGTTTGAGCTAATAACACTGATAATTTTAAAATGATAAAATTAGCATTGTGTCAGTGTAACCCTTAAAGTACTGGACATGAAGTCTTACAGTAGTAAAACCACAGGCTGATGCAGTAAGTTAGAAATAACTACAAGATAGAATCTTCATGCAGGAGAAAAACATTTTTGGATTCTACCAATTTGAAGTCAGCTCTCATCCCATCATGATTCAGACCAGAAAATAAATCCACATCCGCTTTTACAGCACATACTTGAGAGCATACAGAATAATTAAAGATGTTCTGAAGTGAGATTCACAGCGAGCAAAGCCATTCTTACATAAAAATAAAAAGTTGGACTCTGCAGAGTCCAACTTGAACATTTAAGCTTTGTGTGGGCTAGTGCAATAGTTACTTGAAGCCAGAATAACTAACACTCCAGAAATGCTACAGAGGAAGATTCTGCCATGAAATTGTGATTTTTGAGACATATCAGATGAAGAAGCTGAGAATTTTCTGCAACTGATATAATATAGATGGGCCTTTACAAAGATGAGGAAAGATAAAGAAGACAGATAAAATTAAATCAAGGGAATAAAAGGAAAAATGCAGGCATATCTTTATTAGAAATAAAAGCTGATGTGTAAATAAGGCAAGTGTCCACTTACACTTGCCTAAGTTCCTTTCACTACATTGGGATATATAATGTCCAAAAATGCTGCATGGGTGGACATCAAGACAGCCAAAATATCGGTCAAGTCTGTTAATGTATAACAATGTAGAAGATAGAAATAGCTTTCTTTAGATCCTCAAAGCAGTTTGTGACCTCAAAATAATAAAAAAAAAAACTTTTATTTGAGCAAGTATGTAATTAATTGAATTTTTTTTCCAAATGAAAAGAAACATAATTTGAGGAGAAAGTGGACCCCCACTGCTTAAGCTCCTGTTTATATCTAAATGTCTACACACTCATTTTCTTTTACTGATGATCAGTATGTAATGAGGGGGTGAGATCATTGGTATTCCTCTACTCATAATTATGGAGTGACAGAAAACTCAGTGGCAGAGAACAAAAATAAAAACAAAACAAAACACCAATTGAAAAACTCGTTTCTTCTGGTTGCAAATTGAAAATTTCTATTGAAAAATTCTGGTTGGCTTAACTTGGGTCATATGTTTATCTCTTGGAAAGTCACTGTGTACATTTGAATGAGGCAATTATTCTTGGCGTAGACTAGGCTTCATGTTTACCCCTGGGAGCAGAGAAGCAGAATATCTCTATAGAAAGAGACCAGTAGCATTTCTAAGTACACAGTGTAATGGTCTTCAAAAATCCCTAAAAACATGTCTTTAGCTTACCTTTCATCCATTCAACAAATATTTATTGAACGTCTAGAGTGTGATGAATGCTATGCTATCCAACATTTATTTGCACTGCATCCTGACACTAGATGCCAAGATGATCTGGATTCTCAGTCTTTGCTAAACAGACCTGTACTGCTGTGTATTTTTAATCATTTGGTGCCTTCCAACCGAAAGCACATTTCAGTGTATTTACCAAATTGAATTGAATTGAATCAAGTTAATATTGACTTTTAAATTTCTATCCATCTCAGATTCTGTGATTCTTCAAACATTAAAAAAAAATCACAAGACTATTAGTAACTACTTATTTTTCTCCTTATATTCCTTTGCCTTCCTTCTTTATTTGAATTGCAGTAGACCAGTTGGCCCTGCATTCTCTTGGAATTTATCATTAACCCAAATTCAGCATGTTTTCTGATATTCAGGACAGCTTATGTAAGTTTTGGTTGAGTCTTTCTTACTTTGAAAAATCTATAGTCATATAATGTGAATAACTTCCCAGAGTAAAAAGAATCAGCATTTAAGCATTCTCTTCACATTATCTATAGACATTCATATGAAGGTAAGTCAAGAAATATTTATCTGTGGAAGAATACTAATGAAATGGAAATTTTAGACAATGAGTTTAAAAATCTAGAAATCATATTAAATTATTTCTTGTGTTGTTCTGAGATTTTAAAATTATTATGACAGGGAAAAATACAATTTCTGTAATAATTTCTAGAAAGAGAATTAATTTATGCACTCAAAATATATGTTTGATAATATATTCTATACCAAGCACTGTTCATACACACCAAATATATCAGAATGAACAAGACAAGCAAGGACAATTCTGTCATGGAGCTTACATTTTAGTAGGATAAAAAAAACAACAAACAATGATTAAGATTATGTCGAATAGTTTGAAAAGCTATGAAGTTAAACAGCAAGTGAATGGATAGGAGTGCTGGAAGGTGTATACGAGTATTTTTTGTTAGATCAAGATAAGGGATTTGGATGCTATTCTGAGAGTGAATGAAAGTTACAGGTTTTCAACAAAGCAGTAATTTGATGTGATTATGCTTATTCTTTGTTCCAAAGTCTATATATTACCTGATATTAATATAGTCACTTAATCTTTCTTTTGATTAGTATTTTCATGATGTGCATATTTATTTCTATCCTTTTGCTTTTAACCTACCTATATCATTATATTTAAAGTGAATTTCTTACAGGGGCACATGGGTGGCTCAGTCAGTTGAGCAGCCAACTATTGATTTGCGCCCAGGTCATGATCTCAGGGTCGTGAGATTGAGTCTTGTGTTGGGCTCATCGCTGGGCTTGGAGCCTGTTTAAGATTCTCTCTCTCCCTTTGCTGCTTCCCCACCCCCTTGCTAACACATGCACTCTCTCCCTCTCTCTAAAAAGAAATGAAAATAATAATAATAATAATCAAGTGAATTTCTTATAGACAACATATAGTTGGGTAATTTTTAATCCATTCTGACAATCTCAGTATTTTAATTGCTGTGCTTAGACTTTTAACATAATTAGACTTTTACTATATTTATTGGTTTGAATTTAGACCTCCCATTTTTTGTTTTCTGTTTGTTCCCTCTGTTTTTATTCCTCTCTTTCCCCTTTCCTGCCTTTTTTGAAATTATGTCAACCCTCTTACTATCCCATTTTAATTTACCAACTATATTTTTTACTATATCTCTTTGTATATAGTTTTCTTTTTAGGGTTTGATGTAATGATTATGATATACATACTTTTCGAAGACTACTTAGAACCAGTGTTTTACCATTTCAAGTGGAATATAGGAATCTCATCACCAGGAAAGTTATCTTTACTCTTCTTACTCTATGTTTGGCTGCTTTATATTTTACATCTATACACATATTTAAAACATGATTAGGCAATGTTATAATTCATATTTTCAAACATCAAACATATCTAAAGAACTCAAGAGGAGAATAATAGTTTATTACATGCACCCAAACATTTACCATGAGCATTACTCATCATTTACTCGTGATGTTTAAAGTTTCCTTCCTGATATAATTTCCTTTCTGTCCAAAAACACTCCTTAGAAAGTTTTTAGCATAGATCTGCTGACAATTTTTTTTTTTTAGCTTTTCTTCATCTTGAGAATTTCTTAACTTTATGTTCATTCCTGATATAAAATCCTAGGTTTTAAGTTCTTTACATCAGCAGTCTAAAAATAACGTCCCACTGTTTTTTGTTGTTGTTCTCCTTAGTTTCTGATGTCACATTAACAGTCATTCAAATTGTTTTCTCCTGTAAGTGCATTTTTCTTCCGAATGCTCTGAGGAATTTTTTCTCTCTTAAGTTTTCAGCAGTTTGATTAAGATGTTTTTGGATATAGATTTCTTTGTGATTATCTTATTTGAGGGGTCCTCAACCTTCTTGAATCTGTAGGTTTATGTATTTCACTAATTTGCAAAATTTTATATCATTTTTTTTCCATTTTTCTTCACAGTTTTTCCTGTCTTACTCAGCCTCTAGTGACAGAAAATTTAGAACTTCTGCTCTTGTCTCACATGTCACTGGTGCCTTGTTTTTTTCAATCTTTTATCTTTATTGTGTCCAGATTGAACAAATTCTATTGATCTCTCTTTACCTTTACTGATTTTTCTCTTTCATCTCAGTTTCACTGTTGAGCCCGCACAGTGAGAACTTCATTGTCGTGTTGATGGTAGTCTTTTAGATGCTCACTTTTTGGAGCATTTTATAGTAGTTGCTTTAATAATCTTTGTCAGATATTTAAACTATGTCATCTCAGTGGTGACACATATTGGTGGACTTTTCTCATGTGAGTTGAAATGTTCCTGTTCTCTGTACTCCAAATAACTTTGGATTACATGCTGGATATTTTGAATATTGTCTTACAAGATTCTGGCTCTTACTTAAAGCCTATGAAGAATGGCATTTCTGTTTTAGCCATCAGCCCAGTTGGACTCAGACTGCAAGTATTGATCAGACATTTTTGTGCTGTGCTTGCAATATCAATTGTGTTTTTATTTTATTTTTTATTTTTATTTTTGTTTTTTAGATTTTATTTTATTTACTTGACAGAGAGAGAGATAGCAAGAGCAGGAACACAAGCAGGGGGGTTAGGAGAGGGAGAAGTAAGATTCCCCCCAAGCAGAGAGCCCGATGTGGGGCTTGATCCCAGGACACTGGGATACAATCTGAGCCAAAGGCAGATGCCTAACGACTGAGCCACCCAGGCACCCCTCAGTTGTGTTTTTAAAGTCTCCGCAGTGCTATTTGAACATGACCTGAATGTGAGATACTTAGTAGCTTGTCTGGGATCTTGATAGTGATATGTTTTATTTTTCTTCTGAGTTTTTATTTTAATGCTACTTAGTTAATATATAGTGTTATATTAGTTTCACGTGTACAGTATAGTAATTCAACACTTCCATACATCATTCTGTGCTCATGATGACAAATGCATTCCTTAATACCCATCACCTATTTAACCCAACTGCCCACTCTGCCCCTCTGGTAACCATCAGTTTGTTCTCTATAATTAAGAGTCTGTTTCTGGCTTTGTCTCTCTCTCTCTCTCTCTCTTATTTTTTTCCCTTTGCTTGTTTGTTTTGTTTCTTAAATTCCACATATGAGTGAAGTCATAATATTTGTCTTTCTCTGACTGACTTATTTCACTTAGCATAATACTCTCTAGCTCCATCCATGTCATTGCAAATAGCGAGATTTCATTTTTTATGGCTGAATAGTATTCCATTGTGTGGAATACTGAATAGTATTCGAATAGTACACCACATCCTCTTTATCCATTCATCAGTTGATGGACACTTGGGCTGCTTCCATATCTTGGTTATTATAAATAATGCTGCTATTAACATAGGGGTGCAAGTAGTCCTTTGAATTAAATGTTTTTGTATTCTTTGGGTAAATACCCAGTAGTGCAATTGCTGGATCATAAGGTAGTTCTATTTTTAACTTTTTGAGGAAGCTCCATGCTGTTTTCCATAATGGCTGGACTAATTTACATTTCCATTAATAGTGCACCAGTGTTTTGTCTTTTCTATTTAAGAGTTTTTAATATCTCTTGTCTTTTAGATAATAGACATTCTAACAGGTGTGAGCTGATTTCCCACTGTGGTTTTGATTTGCTTTTATGGACTGACTCTAGTAAAAAAAAAAAAAGAAAAAAAAAGGCCTTCACCTGCACATGAGCACATGTTGGAACATGCTCTGATGTTGGGCCTAGTGGGGCAGGGTTCCTACTGCAGGAGCACATGTGGCTCTGGTGTGAGGGACAAGGAATGAGGCATGTTTCCTCATACTTGGCAATTGCTGTGGGGTTCTACAGAGTCTGCAAGGACTGTTAAAGTCCTCAGTGACACCTCCAGGTTCAATGGCCAGGGACTAGGGTAGGCAGCCATGGTAGCTGGAGCCATGACTTCCACACACTTGGCTGTGGAAGGAGAACTCCACACTGCAGCTGCTTGTGGAGTAGCAGGGGTTGGTTGTGGACACACACATGAGGCCAGAAGCAAGGGCCAGAACCAACTGTGGGTTGCTCTGGCAACTGCCTGGGCCCTGGCTGCTTGTGTACACTCCTGGAGCTACACAGTTTCACCTGTGCAGGAGATATGTGTAGTAGTGGAGGTCTATGACAGGTTTCAGCCTAGAGAGACTAGGGTACATAGAGGAAAGGCTAGCTGCAGGTAAGTCCATTGGGACTGACCAGTGAAAGAAAATGGCCCAAATCCAGGCTCACAAGCAACTGTGGGACCCTGGCTGTTGGTATGCAGTATGGTAGGTGTAAGGGTCTTTACACAGGTAGTCACACAGCAATGGAGGCAGGTGACAGGAACCAGGCAAGGACACACAGGTGCACAGTGGAGGTGCTAGGTGCAGGTGAGCCCAGGGATGCCGTCCATTGTGCACTCCTGGTCAGCCACAGGCATGCACATGGCAGTGAAGGCCAGTGATAGGAGTTGGGCCAGGGATGTGCAGGATCATAGCTGGGAGGGCTAGCCCTGAGTGCCGACCTGAAGAGGGGTCAGCTTCATGGATCTGTGCTGGTGTCTTGTACTCAAACAACCACAGAGGCCTGGACTATATGCCAGTGCATGTCCTGGGTTCCTGCTGGGGTTTGGAAGGCAGGGAGTGGGAGGGACTCAGGCAGCTGTCATCTGCAAATTCAAATATCTGTCGGGTGACAACCAGTGAAATCCGTAACGGTCCATAGTGGCTGTCCCCAAAATTGGTTTCCTCAATGGCAAAAGAGGCTAGGGTACTTTGCAGAGCAGGTCACTGTGGCTGTTGAGTCATACATTGGTGAGTCTTATTTCTACCTGTCTTTATATGTCTCAGCTTTGCCAGTCTCTGGGTGGGGTGAAATAAGATGAGTCCTTCCTGCAGTGCCCCCAAAAGCTAGCCAAGCTGGTCATTCACCCTGTTCTCCCTTTCCCAGCAAGGGAACTTCTAGCAAGATTGTTTCCTCTTGGTGTTGCGCAGTGCTGGCCTGGAATGAGATAAAACAAGCAAAATGAAACTGTTCTTTCTTCCCTGTGCATTACTCTCAGGGTTTTTGTTCCATTGTGTTACTGAAGTTTCTTACCTAGACTTCTAAGCTCTCCTAGAGCTGTTTTTGTTCATGAATAGCTAATGGTTGGTATTTGTGCAGCACTGGAGGCTGGAGTCTCCTTCTCCACTATTTTGTGACATCACTCCTTCTTAACACCTATTGACATCATTATAAGTCACCTCCGGCCCACAAAACCCCAGAATCCCTCACACAGGACTTAACTTGAATCCGTGTTCTTCCTATTATGCTATCATAAGTCTCTAATTAAAAAAAAAAAAATTAAGGGTGATGGAAAAGAGACTAGTCTTTAGGAAAAGCATCATTAAAGTTATAATAGGAGATGAATACAGATAGAAACACCAGATGGTTATTTTTGAATTGTTGACTAATTTGTTCAGAAAGATAGCAGGAACCTACTATTTTCTTGACCAAGAGAGTGACATGATGAACAGCAATTTTGGAAAATTTATCTAGAAGTGTAATATATTCTAGAAAGGGGAGAAACTAAAGGTTAGAACAGTATATTTAGAATCAATAGAAGTATAATACTACTAGTGGGATATAACAAGAACTAGCCAGACTAGGGAAATTTTGTCATTTTGAGATTGAAAGGCAAGAAAATATTCTAGATACATTGATTCTGAGTTTCCATAGAGATTGTCAAGGAAGATACTATCTTCATGCTTCTGGAAATTTGATAGTAGAATCCAGAAAAGAGTCTGAGACCATTAAAATACATAAACACCAGCATAATAGTGACTGAAGAGATTGATGGAAAAAGAGAAAGAAAATCACTGGAAAACATAGTATTTTGGGTGGAGAGGAGTGTGTATTCTAATATCTGTTTATAATACAACATAATTTATTTATTTACTTATTTATTTATTTTTTAAATTTGTTTTAAAGATTTTATTTATTTATTTGAGAGAGAGAGAATGAGAAACAGAGAGCATGAGAGGGAGGAGAGTCAGAGGGAGAAGCAGACTCCCCTCCGAGCAGGGAGCCCGATGTGGGACTCGATCCCAGGACCCTGGGATCATGACCTGAGCCGAAGGCAGACACTTACTGACTGAGCCACACAGGCGCCCACAACATAATTTATAAGTAAAAATGCTTTTGGCAGTTTGAGTGATACTTTTTAATATATGCCTTCATCATTTTAATGTACTTTAATTGTATTTTAAAGGGATTATTTTACTTCCATTACAATATTTTGAAATTTCAAAATGCTACTTCAGAACGAGGAAACTTAAACTGTCTTTTTCTAGAAGAAGGGTAAAAATGATGTTAAAATATTGTTTAAATCCTATTCCGCATTAAATATACCTCCCACATATTGATAATACCTCAGGTTTATGTTTCAGATGCTGAATTTCTTTCTGTGATTTTAAGAAACACTTTGACTTCTGAGAAAATAATTTAATGAAATTATTATTTTTAAGCATAGTTGAATTTAGTGTTCAAATATATTAAACTGATTATGCAAAAAAAAAGTTATAGCCAACTTTAGTAATGAATGAATAGTGATTTCTTCTATTATTATTTAGAATTAACCTCAGGGAAAGGTGCCTGGGTGGCAAAGTCGGTTTAGCATCCAATTCTTGGTTTCAGCTCAGGTCATGATCTCAGGGTCCTGAGGTGGAGCCCCACATCAGGTTCCACACTCAACATGGAGTCTGCTCAAGATTCTTTCTCTCCCTCTCCCTCTGCCTCACCCCACTCCCTCTCTCCCTCTGTCTAATCAATCAATCAATCACTCAATCAATCTTTAAAAGAAAAGAATTAACTTCAGGGAACATAAAGAAATGGTAGTTATGCTGAAAAAAAGAAAGAATAATGACTGCCAATACCAAATTGTATCTGTGCTTTCATTTTATAAGCTATTTTAGATAAAAGAAAATTTGACCTTTAGAGTCAAATATGTGAACAAAAATATATACTTATATAATTGGAGAATTTTCACATTCCCAGTTGAAAATCTTTACTGTTATTTACCAAATGTGAAAAAAAAACAATAAACAGCATTACTGAATAAACTTCTATGAATAGTTGTAATGTACGTTTTGAATTTGAAATTATAAAGTTTTTTCCCCCAATAAAACAAATGCATCTCATTTTTGGTAATCAAGAAATATATGCACAGTATTTTTAGATGATGAAATGGAAGATTCATATTATAAAATAAACTTTAATCCACAAATGTTAACTGTGAAAAATCATTTCATTTAGAATAAATTTACATATAAGTTTCATTAAAGCCATTTACTAATAAAAATTATTTGCGAAAAAAATTTGCATTATTGTTACCAAAAATAGGGAATACAAAAGTTGTTCAAATTAGTTATTTTTCCTAAAATATTTTGTACAAATAAGACACTTTATTTTTTATTTTTTAAAGATTTTATTTATTTATTTGCCAGAGAGAGAGAGAGAGAGAGTTAAAGCACAAGCAGGGAGTGCAGCAGAAGCAGAGGGAGAAGCAGGCTCCCTGCTGAGCAAGAAGCCTGATGTGGGACTTGATCCCAGGACTCTGGGATCATGACCTGAGCCACAGGCAGATGCTTAACCGACTGAGCCACCCAGCCGTCCCTAAATAAAACACTTTAGATTGACATAGGTGGAAATCTGAAACTAAAATTTTCTTCACTGGTATTTAAATATGTCCAATGTTTCTGACATGAAGGAAAACTTACAGACTGCTGTAATACAAAACAATGCCATGGTAAAATTTTACTGTTTTTTTTTTTTAACATCTGGATTATCATCATAAAATCAAAAGTATCAAAAATTTAAGGGTAGTACACATCAAAAATATATCTCAATAGTTTTGATGAGATGACAAACCAGCATGACAGATGTAATTTCCTTTTGGTTTGAGGGTCTTTACAGGCCAATCTAGGTCTCATTTGGATGAAGCCCAACAAACTTCTTTTCTATTTTTATTTTGTTTTCTCACATAAACCTCTGCTTATTGCTTTTGGAGCCTAAACTGAAACAAGTTTCCAACAATTCTCCCAGGATTCAGGTTCAGAGATTTATTTGATATCTTTATATTGAAGAAAGCATTTTTTTTTTTTTGTATTTTATTCCTACAAGGTACCCAAGGAAAGTGTTGCTAACTCTAACTCAAATATCTCTTAACCAAAGAAGGTAGCATTGTGCATACTTGAACTCCTCTTATTTATATTTTTAAAACAAAAATTAAACAACAAGAATAACAGGGCATATATTAAAATAGAATTTAAAAAATCAAACTCAATAGAGAATCTGGCCTAAGGCTTTTGGTACAATGAGTATATAATCAATAGGAGGGCTTGACATATCTATCTTTACTTATTATGATAATTTTTCTTCAAGTTGTTCCTGATTTTCCACCTAACAACTGACAGGTTTCAGGCAGATCCCTGTAACAAGTTAATCATGTAGATACCTTATAAAATCAGATTAAATCTATGTTGTTTAAAGCCAACTTGATCTAACATGTTAATATTTTAATGAAAATATCCAAAAACAATAAAAGGACTATTTGGCCTTTATAGACTTGAAATAGCGGATTCTGTCAGATAAAATGTGATTTGTTTGTCAGATGCCTAGATTTGTTTTCCTTATATAGATCATGTACATATTTTGTTAGATATATAACTAAGTATTTCATTTTTGCTGGTGCTAAAGTAAATGATATTGTGTTTCTAATTTCAAATTTCAAATGTCCCTTACTGTTATATAAGAAATTAAATTTCTATTAACCTGTCTCCTACAACCTTGCAATAATTGTCTGTTAGTTCCATCGTCCCTTATTTTTAAATTTCTTTCTTTAACAGGCATTTTTTAATTCCTTGAAAGTATCATGTACTTTTTTCCTTAAGGATATTCACATGTGCTCTCAAGACCCAAAGTATACCTCCCCCGTCTCTGCTTCTCTTTTCTAACTCCATGCTAATCTTTCAAGTCTTTGTTTGGTACTATCATAACAAAGACTTATCTAAATAGTTCTTTCCCACCCATATAAAAGGAGATTAATGTAAATTCTCAATTTATATGCCTCTGTAACACCTTAAATTTCTCCTGCTTGACAATTAACTATAACCAGAATTATATGTCTATCTGCCTTATCATATTAGAATATTTGAGAAGCAGGTATTATGCAACTTTCTACACATTGCCGCTTTCCTATTTCTTATGTAATAGACCTTAACTAGGTATCTATTGATAATATCAAGTAGCACCAAATCCTTACACGAACGCATAAATCCTCCCCCATTGGAATAATTTCGAAACTGTGGAGTCACAATATTCTCTAGTTTTCTGATAATTCTCAAGGTTTTAACAATACCCATTTTAACTTTAATGCCTTGAATTTTCAATACATTATTTAAAGAAATATTATTTCATATAATCTACAAATATCAGTCTATGTCTTTTCACAACTCTAATTTTTGCAAAGATCCAAGAGGAAAATTTATTTAAAAAATTTTCATTGTTGGGGAGCAAGAAATCCTGTCCCCTCAAAAGTCCTTCCAGCTGGACTAAGAATCACACTGAGATGAGACAGATTGTCAGGAGAAAATCAAATTTAATAGGTCTACATATGGGAAATCGACATAGACATGGTAATTCCAAAAACAATGAGGCAAAATGAGATATGTATATGTCATTCTGAACTAAAGAGTAAGGAGTAGAGGTTTAGAATTCAGAGGAAAGGAATGCACTTTACAGGGCAATATAACAGGTGTTTGATAATTAGACATTTGCCTTACCATACCCATGGGTCACTCAGATAAATTTATCACTGTTAATAACACTTATTCTGGGAAAGGCCCCCAATTTATATTCTTCCATGTGGCTAAGGGATGGCTAAAAGTTTCCCTTGAGCCTCCAAGGTCTCAAGTACCTTCAACTCAAAATAATCCACATGCCAAAGGGGCATACTTTGAGGGGAGGGGCAGGAATACATGGTGTCCTGAACGCCTTCATCATCATAACCACTCACTTTTTTTTTCCTCCTTGAAATTAAATGCTTTCTGAGTTTGAATTCATGAAATCAACATGATTGAAACTGTTACATATGTCACATAATGTGAAAGATATGTGTAGTCATGAGCTTGGAGAATTAGTTAATTCAATATCTATCTATCTATCATCTATCTATCTATCTATCTATCTATCTATCTATCTATCTACATATAATCATTAGATCACAGAGTGCAATATATTTTTTTCTCACAGCTGGAAATAATAAAACACAAGATAGAGTAACCCTCATCAAAATGATGGATTTCTTGTTATCTAGCAAGTATATTGGACCAGAATTACCAAACCATCGTAGAATTAAGGTGTGTGATGGCTACATTTGACATTCATGTTTCTTTGTTGCTATTGGATTTTATTCTTTCTATAGTTTTATGGGGTAGATTTTAGTCTATGTGATGTAGGAAAGGTGTTAGGGTTGGAAGCCAATGGCCAAGAAAAAATTCTTGAGATGTCTTTGGTGCAAAAAGGTGATTTTATTAAAGCACAGGGACAAGACCCGTGGGCAGAAAGAGCTGCACCAGGGTCATGAGGAGTGGCCCATTATATACTTTCAAGTTGGGAGGGGGTTAAGGACAGTGTAAGTTTCTAAGGAATTTTGGAAACAAGGTTTCCAGGACCTTGAGGGGGCTAGCTATTGTTGGGAAAAGGTCATTTATTACCATCTAATAAAACCTGAGTCATGAGACCCTTCAGATGTATATCAGTGGGTCATATGCTTGGAGGATGATTGCCAACATGTATCTTGGGGGGGGGTTTAGAGATAAAGGAAATTTCTAAAGGAACTTTTATATGTTAAAGTAGACTTACAATTTGAGGTGGTAGGGTCAGACTAGGATTGCTTTTTGCCCTTAGCAGAGTGTCAACATTGAGGCAGCTGAGTCCCTAAAGGAATGTCACTCTGTCTGTTTCAAGAACTTGTCAATGGCTTATAGGTAGTAAGGAAATTTAATAATTTCTCTTCTGCCTTTGTTTCCCTCATCATATGTACAATATTAGAGTTAACATTCCTAGTTTTTGAAAACAAAGATGTCTAAACTATATTGTTCTCAATGCTCACTTATTCTATTTTCTTTAGAAAGTTCAAACTCAGATTCCTCTTGAATACTGTTTTTTTCTTCAGTTTTACTAGTTATAGAAATGAGATACATAAGAGCACTGGGGGAAAAAAAGGTAAAAAAAAGTCCCATATCTAGGGGCACCTGGGTGGCTCAATTGGTTAAGCTTCTGCCTTCGGCTCAGGTCATGATCCCACGGTCCTGGGATCAAACCCCACATTGGGCTCTCTGCTCAGTGGGGAGCCTGCTTCTGCCTCTCCCTCTGCCCCTGCTTGTTTTCCCTCTCTCACTGTCTTTCCCTCTGTCAAATAAATCAATAAAATCTTTTAAAAACACCCATATCTAATTTATATTTCTTATGAATTAAGTCCCGTGTTTTTGCAAACTGTCATATGTACTATGACTTACTCAAACAGCCTTAATTTGTTGTCCCTTAATATACAAAATCTTCACTACTGTCAGTTTCAGGTATTTAATGCTTTCTATAACCAACATTCAAAATAGCTTACAAAAACAAACAAACAAAAAAAATGATGTCATTTTATTCAAAGAACTACTACCAGCTAGGGGAGAAAGATTAATTAATGTGATGAATACTATGCTACAGGCAAAGTGTCATGGAACAGGAGAGACACCTACCCTGTGCTTAGGGAAGTAGAGCATAGATCCAGGACATGCTTCCAGAGGGTTCATATTTGGTATGCTCTGAATCCATATAGTCATGCACATTTCCTTCCACCACCCATGCAAAATGTGCCAGGATTCAATCTTCAAATGCCCTTAGTAAGAATTTAGAGTTACAAAATTCCTAGCACTCACATTACTGGGCCCTTGTCAGTGATTGCTTTGAGCTATAATATGCATCACACAAAGATTCATGGTACCGAAAGTTAGATTTGATTACATTTAATTAAAAATTTTTTTGTAGCTGCATCTGCTATTTTCAAAGTATTATGATAGGGGTTAATAGGATGCAAGATGAGAAGGAAATGGTCCCTGTTCTTAAAATCCAGTAGGAGAATTCCCTCTGGCTTACCTCAGTTTATTTATAAGAAAGAATAGGGAAATTATTTTAGCATGTTTTTTCCTAGTCGATTTGTATATAATTATTTAATTTTTCAATAGGAATATCATTACTTGAAAATATTTTCGATAAACAAATCTTACTTTATTAACAAAATTCAACTGAGTAAACTTAAGGATCAAATTTGTTTTATTCAGCAATTCATTCCGGGCACCATCCCATCTAGCAAATAGAAAAGAGCCCTCAAGAGCTGTAGAAAAGGAAAAGTTTTTAAAGTCAGAAAGGAGGCCGACAAAAGGAAGCTTATTAGCAAAGAGTGTATTGTTTTAGGCAAGGCCCCCTTCTAAGGGGGGATGATAGGGGTCTCTCAGGCAGATTTCCTCACTAGTGCAACAGGTAATTCCAGGTTGACTATTAAAAGTTAGATTGCTGGGAGAGGCTGAAACTACAGTTAGATTAGGAAGTCTTGATTTGCTGACATGGGGGTTAACACAAATGACTCTATTTGGGGCCTGTTGTTTCCTTTTGAACAATTTCTAGGCCAAAATAAAGCCTTGAAAATGACAAAAGGGCAGATTTGGAGGGAAAGCAAAAGGGGAATTATATAGAGTGAATTCATTTTATTCAATATTGTTCATCCAATAAATGTCATTTACTGATTTTATGACATGTACAAGGAAGACAGCTGGGCTGAATATGGACAGAATTGACAGCTATGCCACGGGAAGGATGAAGGACTTTTTTGGTGGGGGAGACAATTTAATCAAAATAAAGTTGTCCTTATTTAAAAATAGTATAGAAAATAGAATGCTGAGAAAAATTCCTAAAGCAGAGTAACCAGTAAGAACACTGGTACATTTTCTAGATAAAGAAATCAAAGACCTGAATTAAAGATGTGGCCATGGGAAGAATATGGGATGTCATAGTTCACAACTACCCAATTGATAAAAATGAATAAGTTTTAAAAAGTAAGTTGATAAGAAAATTGAGAGGTAACAAAAACAAATTTAGATGATGCTACAGTTTTGAGCTTAAATGACAGAGAATGGCAATGACATTAACAACAAGAGACAATATAAAAACAAGCAATGACCAGATCACATATACAAACAGAACTTCAGGGGCACCTGAGTGGCTCACTTGGTTAAGCGTCCGACTCTGGATTTTGGGTCAGGTCATGACCTCAGGGTCCAGAGACTGAGCCTGGCAATGGGCTCTGTGCTCAGTAGGGAGTCTACTTGCAATTTTCTCTCTCTCGCTCGCTCTGCCCCCACCCTGCTCTCTCTTATTCTCTCTCAAATAAGTAAATCTTAAAACAAAAAAATAGAACTTTCACCTAAAATTTGCAGCAACCAGTGCAGTAAACCAAACCACAAGCTCTGTAGCAAGTGGTCGCCAATCATCAGGACTTGATCAATAACTGACAGCTTCCCTACATTTTCTCCCAACTTAGGACCAACTGAGGGAAGCCAAATATGCTCCCTTAGAAAATCAAAGAAAACACTCCGCTTGTAATTATCTTCCCTCCAGCTTTCCCTGGCCAGCAGGCTCCAGTCAAGGCCAACCTGCAGCCTTCCCTTTCTTAAACTATAAAGCTTTCCCGCCCCTCTATGTCTTGAACCTCTACCAAATACAGGTCGTAGCAAACTATTGCAATGGCAAGCTCTGAATAAACAGCCTTTGCTTGTTCTCATTTGAGTAGTCTTCACTTATCACCACAATAGATAGAAAGAGTCGAGATCGAAGAGTCAAGATAATGAGTTAAGTTTAAACTTGTTGGTTAAGCACTGTATGAAGACCTCCATTCAGACCTGCCTAGTAAGCAATTCAGTAGTTAATTCAGACATCTGTTACAGCACTCCAGCTGGTCTGAAGGGTTAACTTGAAGCAAGTTAACACACTCCTTACCTGCTGATTAAGGCCCTTGATCTGTAACAGAACTAATTTATTTTATTTGAAATTTGCAAACCATGGACCTTGGGGAATAAAGGACCACAGAGGCCAGACAGTCTGTTTGAAGCTGCCTCAGCTTTCTGATTAGCCCAGCAATCTTTTAGCAAAAAGTTGTTTTTTGTTTGTTTTTTTTTTTTGCTTTGCTTTTTAAGGTCACACAATGACTTTACTGACCTCCCTTTGTGCATCTGTAGACCTTGCCCTCTGCAGAAAGAACAGAGTACTCTCCCACAAACCCCAGGTACCAAGGAACCAGACCTTCTTACACAACCTCAGAGCACCAAGAGGACTCTAGCTAGCATCATCGAGTCTATACATAATCAAGAAATGTCACAAACCACTGCACTGCCTTAACTGATGAAACCCTTTTAAAAATCTCTGGGCCAGGCAGAAACCTCAGAGCTGGCCTTTGGAGAAGAGTCTGCTTTCTCCCCAGGTGGCCCGTCCCCTAAATAAAACTCATATTCCTTTCCAATCAAAGCTTCTCTCTTGAGTATTGGCCTTTAGAGCGACAAGCAGTTGAACTTGGGTTTCGGTAACACATCTGAAGGAGAAAGATAAGAAAACCCTGTGGCATTCATTTGGCAATACTCAGTAAGCTAAAGAAAAATAATTGGCAAAGGGACAACAACAAAACAACAAAAACCCACAACTACCCAATGGGTTGGTAAAAAATGAGCATTGCTAAATACAGTATGCACAAGACAATTAAGAAAATGATTTTATTCAAGTTTACAGTAAGGAGAACATTTATTAACAAAGAATGTGTCAAAGAGAAGGAAGAGGGTCTAGGGTTTGATAGAAGCAGTGAAACAAGGGAACTCTCCATGAGCTTCAGGAGCATCGTGAGGAGAGCCAGAGTCAGGCCTTATTTCAGAATATGTGGTGGTTCTTGACCAACCCTTTCTGAAAACACAAAAGGTGGGAGATGATTTCTTAACAGTTCCTGCTTTTGGAAACCACATGGCTTAGATAAAATTTAACATGGTGGACATCGATACTGAATACTGTTGGCAATATATAATTAAAAACATAACTCCTCCCAACCCACTAAACCTTTCCACAAAAGTAGAAAAAAAAGAAAAAAAAGTTTTAAAATTGAGTAAGCATCAATTCTGAATGTGATGCACTCTACAGGCAATCCCCTAGGAGACTGCAAAAACAAAGAAATCTCACCCTTTTATATAGCCATGCACATACAGCACATTACAGGCATGTCCTTAAGATAAACAATAACTAATTTTGGAGGACTTGACAGCACCATTTGTCAAATGTAGTTCATCCTACATTCCGTTGGCCATGGGACTGATCATCTGTGTTAGCTAACTAGCTTAATCCAAAGGACAAATAGGCTCATCACATCTTTATGACAAGAAGTAATTTAGGAGTAAGGCCCTTGCCAAAGTTAAGGTTTTATCCCCTACAAGAAACTGGAAGTTGGGAGTTCCATCCTCTTTGATGGTTAAATTTCAATGAGATGGTTCTCTGGGTCTTAAAGCCGGGAAAAGGCTTATTTAGCTTTTAAAAAATCACATACATTTTAGAGAGAGAAATAACTTACAATTTTTCTAAAGTAAATGCTCTAAGATAAGGTGTGGGATGAGTTTCTTTCCTTCTTGTTAACAGAGATTTTCTTTTTTGATTTGTATTTACCCTTAGAGTACATACTCATTTTTGAATAGCTGTGCATCTTTGGGTAAATTTCTAAATGAAACTCGTCTGTGGTAAACTACAGTTTTTTTTCTGTGGGCGAGAAAGAGCAAGTAGCCCAGCGAGTGGTGACTCAGATTGAGAGAATTTTTCTTGATTGTGTTTCTCAAGATACGATTGAACTGTACTTGCTTCAAAAATGTACAAAGTAGTAAAAACAGATGTATTTGGGCAGAGGAATAGGAAAAAAAAACACAATAAAAATATATCAGAAAAGGAAGAGAGTTTTTTTGTTTGTTTGTTTTGGTTTGAGAAACAGAATACCCTTACTTGGTAAAAATGGGTCTCAAATCAAAAACATAATTCTTTTCAGAAGTAACTGTGTCTAACTAATGTATCCACAAGCAACCATTTGGAAGCTACCAGTTTTCCTTAGCAAGAGAGCTTCTACCATGAAGCTAAAAAGAGGTATGAATTGGTTGGATTAGGCAGAAATAAATTATTTATGGAAATTAAACTAGTATTTGAAGACACAAGAAAAATCTTCTTTGACTTATGATGAGGTTATGTCTCAATAAGCCCATCGTAAATTTATAGTATCATTAAGTTATAGTTGTTACTTGATTGTTATTTTAAAAGAATAGAGGGATAGTCTACACCCAACCCACAGAACAAAGGTTTAACCTACCTTAAACATGTTCACACTTCCATAGGTCTACAGTTGCGCAAAATCATCTAACACAATGCCTAGTTTGTAATGAAGTGTTGAATAGTTCATGTAATTTATTGAATACTGTGCTGAAAATGAAAACCAAAATGTTTGTATGGGTACAGAATGATGGTATCAATTGTTTACCCTCATGATGGCATGGCTGACTGGGGGCTGCCCAGAATTACAAAACAGTCATGCTTCATATCACTAGCCTGGGAAAAGATCAAAATTCAAAACTGGAAGTTTGGATTCTACTGAATGTGTATAGATTCTGCCCCATCATAAAGTAAAAAAAATTGTAAGTCAAGCCATTGTAAGTCAGGGACCATTTGCATAAGAGATATACAATTTCTTTAGGTGAAACAATCAACCATTGTTTCCTCAGGGCCAGGATGGGGTTGGTTTTGGTTGGGTGAGGCAGTGCAAGGAGCTATGAGAGACACAGGAAGAAACAGAAGTCTGAGCAGAAAACGCCTTTCAGATCATTAAAACTAGAACAGAACTACTAATGACCCAGGAGTTGCTTTAGCCCACAACACAAAATGACTTCCCTTTAAAGTTTTATGAAACAAACCAATTCAACCAAAATAATGGCTTTCTAACTAATTAAAAACAAAACTGGTTATCCTCTTTAAGTGTGTTTAAAAATTCTAATTGGAAACTGCAAGTCGGCTAACATCTGTTAGATGTTTTGCCAAATGTATCAAGATGAGAAGTTACTTTAACCTTTCTTCTTCCCCGTCTTAATGTCTTCAAACAATAATTCACATATTCCCTGAATTTCTTCGTATTAAATGAGCTCCCAATTAAAATTATTTTTAAAGATCCTGTTACTCAATTTCATGTAATTGCTCCTGCATGTTAAGAAAATGAAAAATATTTAATAATTATTTTATATTTTTAAAATGAAAAATAGTTT
Source organism: Eumetopias jubatus (assembly GCF_037043125.1). Classification (NCBI taxonomy): domain Eukaryota; kingdom Metazoa; phylum Chordata; class Mammalia; order Carnivora; family Otariidae; genus Eumetopias; species Eumetopias jubatus. Next base: position 18,321,380 of record NW_028274818.1, on the reverse strand, counting down.
TAGGGTGTTCCTTTAGAAAAACTGGTCTGCTTCAAATTTTTCTATTTATATGTAAAAAGTATTTAAGCAAAAATCACATAAATAACTTGTTTATTCACTAAATTATTTAAAGCTTAATAGTATTTAAATAGTAACATCTGTTAACTTTATTTGCTTTTGTATTTAAAATGTATTTCATAATGAATTTTCGGCATAAGACAGTATCTATTTGCTGGTAAGAAACTTCTTTCTTTTTTTTTTTAAGATTTTATTTATTTATTTGAGAGAGAGAAAGTGAGCACAGGTTGGGGGCAGAGGCAGAGAGAAGGAGAAGCAGACACCCCGCTGAGCAGGGAGCTTGATGGGGGCTGGATCCCAAGACCCTGAGATCATGACCTGAGCAGAAGGCAGATGCTTAACTGACTGAGCCACCCAGGTACTCCGATCTTATTTCTTTCTGATATTTAATGCTTCACTGATGCATCTTTTTTAAAATAATATTCTTAATATGTAAAAAAGAATAAGTGTTACTTGATTGTTATTTAAAAAAAATAGAGGAATAGTCTACTGCATAGAGTACTACCTCTTTTTTAATTAACTTTTTTTTTTGTAGAAATCAAACATAATTCATTTGAAAGCAGTTATACCCATTACTCTTTTGTTATCATTCAACTTCTTAAGTTTCCCATCCAGGAATAAAAGGATGATGTTACAGGAATTGCTAGAGAAAAATGCAGAATATATTTTACCATTGTTTATTTAACTAACTCACATAATAAACTATTACTACCCATTCCCTCCTCATTCCCACAACATGTAAACTGGTGTGGAGATACAAAGGATTCAAATGTTGTTTCTTGTGCTAGGCTAAACCGTATAGCGTCCTCATTCATCTACAATTAAATTTTTGCTTCCCTGGTATTGGTGGCATTTATTGACAAAATCCTGTCTGCCAGATGTACAAATTGCTGCATTTCAATATCACCAAAGAAATACGGGAGTAAAAAGAAAGTGATCTCTTGAAGGCTGAATACTTTGGGAAAATTTCCTTTGGGAAGATTTTATGAATTTAGTTTGTTTTTTAAAAAAAGTTTTGTAAATGAGCTGTGCAAATGACAATGACAAAAGATAGAAAAATTTATGTGAAAATCTAGGAGTATGCCTTCATTTTGATTCATAAGTCCTTATGTTTTCACTTGATTGGAAATAACCTGAAATAAACAATAATTAATGATTGTATTATAGCTGTGTTTTATGTGAAGAAAAACAATGAGGAGCTCCAAAGTGGACCTATAGTCACAGAAATGACCTTGGCCCTGTATCAAAATGTTGTCAACAAATAGCAACACAAAGTTGTTATTTACTTAACAAGTTGTATGACGACTGCTTTCAAAATACTTTGTCTTTACAGTTAATTTACAGGATTGGTCATATAATAGGAAAAAGTCTTTAATGAATAAAATGATGAGCTCATTGTGCAGAATGAAAAAAGTACAATGTACAAATAGGTATTTTAAAAGTAAACTTATGTCATGTCAAATTCCATCTACTCACTTGTTTGGAGGATGTACTTACCATGTGGTACTTAGATGTGGTACTAATATGGAGATAAAATGGCAAGTAAAGAAGTTAAGTATTTTATTGACAACAGTGTGTTGAAAGTGTTTTAATTTTCTTTATTTTCACTAGAATAGTGAGAAAAGGAGTGGTTAAAGGTTAAGGAAGATTAATATGTTCATGAAAAAAAGGATGGGAAAATGGTAAATCTGATTTTATGTTTTATCTCTGACACATAAAGAGCATAAGCGTCATTACTCTTGATCTTAGAATAGGAAACAAGTTGAATGAACTGAAAATCAATGACTTTTCTTGGATCCATTAAGGAACTAAGGTCCCAGGACAAAGTCCCTGAAATCTGGAGAGACAGGGGAATCCAGAAAGTCTCAACTGATATCTGTGTAAGTGGAACAGAGACCACTGAAGCACTAAGCTGGAAGGAATATTTAAATGGTGATGCTGAAAAATGCCTGAAGGCTGAGTGTGGACTCTCTTGAGACCAAGAAAGTTCTGTGCTCCATGGTCTTAATTGCCCCTTGGATATTACTGGATTTTACCTCCAGGAACCCCACCAGGTTCTCACAGTGAAGAGCCAAAAAATCTCCCCTCATGGCAAGGGAAAGGAAAAAGTAACAATTGTAAAGTAGCCCCAGAGCATTCTTCCTAACAGAGACCTACTCTCTAGGGGCAAAGACTTTACCAGAACCTTATTCCACTTGTTGGAAGTATATTTCTCTGACCTCTAGTCTGCTCTACTCTACTTTGTGTATCGTGCCTGTGAATTGGGGGGAAAGTTAAGAAACAAACACCTGTGAATCTATCCTGATAACAATAAATAGATAAATAAATAAATAAATAAATGGTGGGAAAGAGACAAATCTCATGGGCAGAGGAATTCCAAATAATTTATGTCTCCTTAAGGAGACACAGCATGATCCTCCCCTCCTCAAATATGAGCTGTGCATAATGACACAATTCCAAAGAGTAGAGTGTAAAAAGAGAGGTATAAAGAAGAGCAGCTTTACAGTGGAGAAATCTGACAAATGCTTTCTCAGTCAAGTCACGGAATCTGTTTCTACCCTGATGACTCATGTCAAAGGTATGTGCCTACTATATGACATGATGCTGGCCCTTTACCTCTGTGGTCTTCCTCCCCAGAACCAAGAACCACAATCTCATTATAAGGAAAAAAATCAAATAACTCCTAGTTGAGGGACATTCTCTAATGTACCTGAACAGTACTTCTCAAACTATTACAGTCATGAAAAACAAGGACAGTTGAGAAATTGTCCTAGTCAAGAGAAGTCAAGAGTAGTCATGACTACTAAATATAGAGTGACCTCCCTTAATAGAAAAAGGATCTTAGGTACAAACTAAAGAAATCCAGTTAAATATAGATTTTAGGGGACCCTGGATGGCTTAGCTGGTTAAGTGTCCGACTCTTGCTTTTGGCTGAGGTCATGATCTCAGGGCCATGAGATTAAGCCCTGAGCTAGGCTCCATGCTCAGGGGAGTCTCGTTGAGATTCTCTCTCCATCTCCCTCTGTCCCTTCTCCCACTCACACATGCTCACTCTCTCTATAAAATAAATAAATAAATCTTAAAATATATATATATAGATAGATTTTAGTTAACAATGTATCAATATTACATTGTTAAATGTGACAAATATATCATACTAATGTAAGATGTTAAAATAGTGAAAACTGTGGATGGGATATACAGGAACTCTCTGTACTATCTTCTAAATTTATCTGTAACTATAAAGCTGCTCTAAATATAAAGCTTATCAAAAATATGTTAAATCTAAAAATACTTAAAATTTCTAAATTATAGATATAATCAACATATTAAGCATAATAATATGAGAAAATTAATTATTGACAAACACACTAGAGTAATTAAGGAGCACAAATGTGAATGATCAACCGCTTGCTTCCATTTGAAATATTGCTTCATGTCACTGGCTGTATTTATTTATCATTTGTACCTATTTTTTCAAAATTTTTTTTTCTAAGTAGGCTCCAATCCCAGCATAGACCCCAACACAGGTCTTGAACTCGTGACTCTGAGATCAAGACCTGAGATGAAATCAAGAGCCAGACTAAACTGATGGAACCACCCAGGCACCCCTATTTCTTCAAGTTTTAAGTGGAGTTAATAGTAGTAGCCACCTAATAAATTTCTTAAGATGAAATGATTAATATAGAAGAAATACACGGAACCATCATGGAATTTAGCAAACTTCATAGGTACTACCTATTATTGTAACTATGGATAAAATTATTAAACTTTTTTTAAAAATAATTTTGACTTCTAGAGGGCGCCTGGGTGGCTCAGATGGTTAAGCGTCTGCCTTCGGCTCAGGTCATGATCCCAGGGTCCTGGGATCGAGTCCCACATTGGGCTCCTTGTTCAGCAGGGAGTCTGCTTCTCCCTCTCCCTCTGCCTCTCACCCTGCTTGTTCTCTCTGTCTCTCTCGCAAATGAATAAATAAAATCTTTTAAAAAAATAAAATAAAATAATTTTGACTTCTAGAAACAATTGCAAATAGAAAGCATTTTCTCTTCAGCAAGCTTCCCCTAATGATAATGTCTTACACAGCCAAGGTACAATGATGGAAATTTGGAGACTTACATTGATACAGCATCCTTAATTAATTATGGAACTCATTTCAATTTCACTGGTTTCTCACTGCTGTCCCTTTTCTGGTCTAGAATTCAATCTGGGACCCACACTGCATTTAGTTGTCATGTCATCTTAGTCTCTTCTAATCTGTGACAGTACATCAATTTTTCTCTTTATGATCCTGACACTTTTGAAGAATACTGACCAGATATTTTGTAGAATGCCCCTCAGGGCATCTTATGTGGGATTTGTCTGATGTTTTCTCATGATTAAGTTGAGTTTGTGCATTTCTGGCAAGAAGGAAACAGAAATAATGTGGAGCTGCTTCTCTGTGTATCACATGCAGAGGTACAGAGTGTTTATTTATCTTATTGGTGATGTTAGCTTTGGTCACTGGACAAATGTGCTGCCAAGTCTGCCAAGCTTCCCCCCTATAAAGTTACTAATTTTCCTTTAATAAACAAGTCTCTTACGAGTAGATACTTTAAGACAATGATATCTCCATCATTGATTCTTACTTGCAATGCTCATTTATACTACTGTCTACCTAAAGATGATTTTCTATTTCCATTATTCCTTCTATGTTTATTGATTAAAATTCTGCTTTTCAAAAAGCTTTCCCTTCTCCCAATTAATTATGCATTCAGTTATTTATTATTATCAGTATATTCATATAAATATATAAAGGCTTGCTAAGTAAGTCCTTCTTGTTTGCAATCATCGCCATTGATAGTGGTTACTGTCAGATAGTATGAGATAATCAAAAGAAAATGTAATGGTGCAAACACAGGAAACAGGGAAGTCTGACATGAAATTAATATCAAATTGCTTACATATTAGAATTGTGGGGTATTTTCACGTTTACCGATGTGATGTTTATCACTGTTTTATTTAATTACTATACATTTTTAAATTTGTAGACTTCTATTTCTCTGTGAAAAGGGATAAAAAGGGAATAAAATGTAAACAGCACTGTTGGCATAAAAAGTCCACTGAGGGCATTAAGCAGGGCATGTGATGTGATGAGCACTGGGTGTTACATGCAACTAAGGAATCATTGAACATTATATTAAAAAAAAAAGTCCACTGAGGGAAGGGAAAAAGGGAGGCAGAGAAGTAGGTTGGGGTGGGGGTCCCCATTAGAGCAACAGGAAACAGTGACCTCTCCCCTGACGTGGGTCATGTCTGGTTCATACTGGGCCCCAGGAAGGAAGGGGCCCACTAGGAGCCAAACTTTGTTCTAGTCTCTGAGGACACAAGGATGAGTAAAAGTCTTTAGAAATCCAGGGTCAAGCATCTTGCAGGTGTTGGAGGGAGACATATGTTAAAAAATTAGCACAACTAAATGTGAAATTGCAGAACAGCACATACCTGAATAGCACATAACTACCCTATGTACTACAGAGAAGAGATACATGATGTTTCTAAGGCAGAGATGTAACCCAGTCAAGAATATGAGAAGTATCTTCCCTAAAGTAAACATCAAACCAAAATATGAATAATTAATTTTAATAAGCTGAGGTTGTTAAGGAAGAAAATATCAGGAATCACAACTAACAGAACAAATGTCTTGTGAATTTAGTATGATTTAAAAGAAAAATAGAGGATGCCTGGGTCGCTCAGTCTGTTGAGCAACTGACTGTTGATTTCAGCTCAGGTCGTGATCTTGGCTCCCAAGATCAGCCCTGCCTCAGGCCGCATGTTCAGTGCAGAATCTGCTTGAGATTCTCTCTCTCTCTCTCCTACCCCCTTCACCTCTGCCCCTGCTCATTTTCTCTCTCTAAAATAAATAAATGAAATCTTAAAAAAAAAAAGAAAAGAAAAATACATATGATTTGTTAGGATAGATAGAGATAGAGATATATAATGTTACGGAAACACAAGAAAAAGAAGTAAATAATTAGAATACTTTAAAGAAACAGTATCACTCTTTAGTTAGAAGAAAGCTAGAAACCCATTATTTAAAACTTGCAAACGAATATTTTTGAACAATATGAAGAACACTTAAATGGTATTTCTTATTAACAAAGTAAGAAATATCACTTTTATCTCTTCTCATAAAGGTAAATTATACCAATAAGATGAAACAAAAACAAAAGAGAAATATATACATGTGTATGTATGTGAAAGTTGAAGCTGATATTAGTATTATTATTAACAGCTGATATTGTCTACTAGAATCCCCCCCAACAATAGCTTCCTGTCAGAGGAACTGAAAACAAAAGGAACTAATCGGTATGCAGAAAGGTGATCAGAATCAAAATCCACATTCCACTATCAACAACCTTCTTAGACGCTATATATATTCAGTACTATAAATTGTTATTTAACAGGGATGAAAGACATAGTGCTAAAACATGCATGGGTTTACAAAAAAACAACATAAATATAAGGGAATTATCTTATTTTTAAATAGAAAGTCTCTTTAAAGAATCTTGTCATTCTTTAAGAACTTATAGAAACTTATTTTTCAATAAATTCATAAATGTTATTTCAAAAACATAAAAAATATTTAAAAATGTCTATTATAATACTCAGAAAAAGAATAGCCAAAAGATTTTCAAAGTCAAAGAAAACAAAGAGAACTTGCCTTGGCATATTTTAAAACATGTTATAAATTGACTTTATGTAAATAATGGGATCTTAAAATAATGGGCAATTTAATAAAAACAGAGATATATGAGGGGCGAAGGAAACTGTTAAGCCTACAAAATTTTTGTAGAAAAATTCGTGTGCCACTGATTATTTAAAAAGGAGAATTACTTAAAATTTGCTAAGAAAAAGGGAAAAGTATTGAAACATAGACATGTTATGTTGACCCCCAGCCACTGTTATATGAGTTATATAAGTAAAGAATGTGGATGGAAAATGTGTTTGATCACAGGAACAAGGTGGAACTCATACACATCAAGCAATTAAAAGAAATCACAAATAACTACATTATATTTTACTATCTTTTTTCAAATTTGCACGTCAAAATTTTATAACAAGTGAAATAGTGTGAACAAATTGATAAAGACTTTTCCACAGATATGACAGACAATATTAATGCTCTAGGAGATTGTGAAAAACAATATAGTCTGATTTTTCCTTTTGAAAGCTCATGATAAGAAAATCCACAAAGGAACTGCAATGGGCAATAATGTGGGATAAAACGTTCAAATTACCACTGATAGAAACACATTCTAATTATATAAAATACCATAGGTAGAAAAGTATTTAGTAATGGAATAATGTTTACTTAAATCAATTTTTGTGTATCCACAGAAATTATTAAAGTAAATAATGTTTTGATGAAATAAATGAAACGGTGTTTCATGAAATGTATTATACAATTGTTATCAATTTTGACATGATGCTATAATCAAACAGGGTTCAGTACTATGTTATATAATCTAAGTGTAGAATATATATGTGTATCTAAGTATATGCATAAATATATCTTATATTTATATACTTACATATGTCTGTAACTTTACGATAAATGTATAGGGCAATCTTATTAACAATGGATGTTTTTAAGTAGTTAAGATGTAGCTGATTAATTTTCTCTTTGGGGCTTTTACATATTTTCTAAATTTAATATGATTAATTTTTGTAATTTTCTTACAAATAATATTTGTCATTTTTATAATCTGAAAAAATAAACAGCACCTTTTAATAACTTGATTTAATTTTATCTCTGAATTGTATTCACCAAGTGTAAGGGGAAAAAAGACAGCTAGAAAGACAAAGTTCAAATCTTTATCTTCTCTTTTCTCATAATCTTCAAATATTTTGACATGATTCCCAAGTGTTTGTCAAAGCAGTTCTGAACAAAAAGTGCATTAGGTCAAATCCCTGAAATAACAAGAATCATTCTATCTCAATGAACTGCCTGGGTCCTCTGATTTCTTCTCCTGCAGTGAGATCAATTTATATAAAATAACGCCTTGAGAGTCCTTAAAAGTGTATAAGGATGTCTTGACTTCCAATTCAATCCGTTGAAACACCTATGTAGAACAGAAGACCAGAATTTGGCCAGTGTCTAGAATATGTATTTCCACTTAGAGTACAACTTCCAATGAAAACTATATTTTTCACTACAAGGTTAGACAAATTAGTACCCTGTCCAGAATCAGAGTGTATAAAAGAGTAAACTGTTATTTCTCAAAAATTACACTTAGATGATTTTACACATGACATATCCACCTTCACCATACATTTACTAAAATATGCCATTCCTCAAAAATTAATATAAGTCACTGTATTCCCCTTACAGGCAATACAAACTTGTGCTTGTAATGCATAGGGTTCTTAGTTAAGGAAAATGAAATCGAGGTGATATAAGAGGAGATTAGTAAATGGCATACATAGCTCAAGGAGTCATATGGGGGCCCTAAAAATGTCTATAATCTATATATTAATTAAAAAATCTCAAACAACAGCTAAGAACCAAACTAAAAAGTAACTCCTGCCTCTGCCCAGTGCAAATTGATGCAGATTCAGAAAGCCTGGTAAATCAGGACCTCAATGTCATAGTTGCTGATTCTAGAAACATGCTGTCTCTACTACCTATGTTGGAGTAAGATGGAATATATATTGAATAGAACATAATGATCATACCTTGTCAAACTATTTATGCCAACGTAAAATAAATAATATTTTCTAAATTAAATATTAAGTACACCATACCATAGTCTTACCTATAGACTCTATGTTGCACAGCAAATCTCTAGAATTTATTCACTTAGCATAACTGGAACTGCACTTCAAAGATCTCCTATTAAGTATGTTTACAACAATAAATAAATAAATAAAAGGAACAAAAGGCAACTCTGGAAATGTTGGATGTGTCCATCACCTTGATTGTGATGGATTGTGATGATAATATCATGGGTGTTTGCATACATCAGAAAACATCAAATTGTATATATTAAATATGTGTGGTTCTTTGATTATCAGTTATACCTCAACCAAGCTATTAAAAATAAATAAATAAACTGATTAGCTTACATCTAACTGAATGGTGATAAAATTAAAATTTGTATTTGTTGCTCAAAATGAAAATTCTCTTCTAAAACTATTTATAAACTAGTTTAAACCAAGAAAAAGTTATGTAGCATACATAATTGCTATACCATATATTTAGAATAATAATATATGTTTAAAATAATCACATTTAGTTGACAAAAATATCGAGGCTTCCTATAAAACGGGGAATTTTTTGCTATTACAAAATAATAATTAAGATAAAATTTTATGGTTTATATATTGTGGAGAAATAAGCTTTCTTAGCTTTCTCAGTGTTCTTATAAAAGCCTCCATCTCCTGAGTAATGAAAGTGTATACTCTATAAAAGAATGAGAACATTTGTCTTCCTCTAGAAATATTTTACTTTTCACATACCATGAGGACTAGATCTGCAGCCTACTGGTTGAGCTATTTATTGCTCTGATCCAGTAAAGATTTTTCCTATCTCCCCAAAAGCTGAAGGTTACATTCTCAGTTCAGGCATTATTTTCCTTTCCAATAAAACTCTCTCAGAAGAGGAAGGGAGAAAATGATCTCTCCTCTTTACAAATGTAGGAAATTCATATTTGCCAGACCTCACCAATGGAGTGAGCCCATCATGAGTGTAGGAAAGTTTTCCATCTGGTTCTCATAATACTGGTCTTCTAGATTGCGGAAGTGGGAAAACGTATACCACAATGTTATTTTGGCAATTAATTGTGGTCTAATTATACTAGAGCTCTTTGCTCTGACCCAGGTTCATGTTCCTGATATATACTATGTAAGTAGGGTGACATCTCAGACATTTCACGGTTTTTGACAACATATATTTAAATACGGTTTTCAATATTTAATTTAAATAGTCACTCGTTAATAGTGAGGCCATATATATAAAATGATCTCTTTGCAATCTTTTTCTCTGTGTTCTTAAAAGGTATATTTTCCCAAACTGTAACCTTCTAAGCTGTGCTTAAACACATCTTTATGGCATATAAAAGCCCAAAAGATTAAGATTTATAATGGACATGTTGGGGATTTCTTAACTACACTAGCATAAAAGAAGCAGCATAATTTATAATGGCTTAAATTCCATTTACAAGTTGTAGTCTAGGGTGTATATTACACAATCATTACATAGCTTTTGTCATTAATAGAGGCAAAACAAATTAGTAATATTATGCTAACATTTTCAAATGTTCTGGTTTACCTTTTAGAGTCTTCCAGTATCAAAACATCTATGATTTATTTTGTAGATAGGGCAGGATAGAAAATCTATCAAGAGCAAAGAGGAATTCTTTTTTTTTTACTACAAATATTAAAGTGAAATGCTTCATTTGAAAACGGCTGTAATCATGCCATAAATCCATTCCTCTGTAATATAAAAAAAGGTTATATGCAGTTCTTCAGCTACAAGTACTAATGAAATAAAGTACAGTACCATAATTCTGATTATTTTAAAAACCTGAATTTTATGGGATTAGTGCAAATCATACAGCTAACAGAGACTTCTATGAATTCATATTTCAAAGTCATGAATCTCATTAAACACTTGAAGAGTATGTATATAACTTATAATCAAAGTTCTATTTTTATTTACATTTTAAAACTATTTCTAGCTTGTGCATTTCATATTCTGAGTACTGTGATAAATGCAAGTCATAATTGCTTCTAAAGGAATCAATGATCCAGGCACTATTACAAGCTTACTGTGTAAATCTAGCTATAACATATCAACTTGCATATTTTAATTTAATACTTGATAAATTGTGAATCATTATAACTCTTTTAAATACTTTTCCATGTTCTTATGACCATGGAATTGAATTCTATAATTAAGAAAACTATTAATGTACTTTTAATCATGCTTTGTAAAATAAACTTTGAGAACTAAAACTTCTTATGGCCAAGTGGAAAGATATGTTAGCAGAAAACATATCAAAATGGGGTGATATTTTTCTTTCCCCTTAGGGCTAATTAACTAACCTTGCCTGCCATCAATATTTAAAAGTAGGTACTTACTAACTCTGGCTTATAGTCAACACTTTCATAAATAATGGCAAGTTGTATGTTAAACTTCCATCATATATACATTGTATGTACGATGTATAAAGGGATATATTGGAAAGGTTAGGATTCTGAAATTAAGTTATTGAAATCTTAATTTTATAAGATTCAACACAAATTCCATAAACTTTCCACTGTGTAGAAGTAATTTCTCATTTCACTGATCATTTATGGCTTTTGCTTGTACTTTGTTTGAAGCACTTATAATATTGTTAATATTTTTGTAAATATCTTGGAAAATAATTAGTATGTTATTTCTTTTGTGTCAGAATTCTATTTTTATGGAATATATTTGACATTTAACATTGTGTAAATTTAAAGTGTACAACATATTACTTGGATACATTTATATATTATAATATGATTACCATTGTAGAGATATTTATCATATTACATACACAATTGTAGAACAATATCACTGTCTATATTCATTATACTATGAATTAAATGCCCATGGTTTATTTACTACTCATTACAAGTTTGTACCCTTAGACAACATCAAACATATCCTTCCATTTCTTAGCCCCGGTAACCAAAATTTTACTGTTTCCTACGAGTTTGATGTTTTTCGATTCCACATGTGAGTGATATTGTACAGTACTTGTCTTTCTCTGTCTGACATATCTCACTTAGCATAATGTCCTCAAGGTCACAAAAGGCAGGATAAGTGGCAAGAATCTCTTGATCTTCAATTTATTCCACAAAATGCCTATCATATGATGTGCTTATCATAGCCCACAAAATGCCTATCATATTGGTATTAATTTACTAAAATAATTAGCAAAGTAAGTTTATAGCAGAAAGCATTTAAACAGAGAAAGAGTAAGTGATTTGGTCAAGTCCATCCGATTTGTAAATGCTATAATTTGAAACTTAAATATAGAATTCTGACTCCTATTTGCTGCCTTTCAAGTGGCCAAGCTTTTGTAAATAGTGAATTAAAGTGCTGTGATAAATCGAGATGTTAATCCCAATTCTGACAACTATTCCCAAGTATCAGTCTTCTCAATGTGGAATCCCTTAATGTGGTGTTCCAAAAAGAAAAATTAAATTAAATTAAAATTAAATTAAATATATATGTATTTGTTTATCTGGTTCTGAGGAATTATTTGATGAAACAAATCACACTCAAATTGCCACTTTGAGCTGTACAGCAATAATTCCTGACCATGGATGGATGGATCTCAATTTGGTAAGGTTTCTAATCTCCAGCCAGGACAACTGGGGTAACTTTTACTTAGTCAAGGCTTCTCTTCCAAGTTGACAGCAGAAATTTTGCCTATAGAGGGACTCTACTATAAAACTCAAGTAATATTTTATAAAAATATTCTAGAGGAGGGATGGAAAGAGAGAAGTATTCTTAATCTAAAGGAAGGAAAGAAGGGAGGAAAGAACAGAAAAAGAAAAGAAGAGGAAAGAAAAGAAAAGAAAAAAGGAGAAAAAACTCCACTGGTGAAGAAAATAGCAGTTTGGTCTAGAAAACAAAAAGAGGGGCACCTGGGTGGCTCAGTTGGTTAAGCGACTGCCTTCGGCTCAAGTTATGATCCTGGAGTCCCGGGATCGAGTCCGCATCGGGTTCCCCGCTCAGCGGGGAGTCTGCTTCTGTTTCTGACCCTCTCTCCTCTCATGTTCTCTCTCTCATTCTCAGATAAATAAATAAAATCTTTAAAAAAAGAAAACAAAAAGAAATACTTCTCTAGAAAAAAAATAAAAAGTTTTATTTCTCTAGAACTGAAAATAAAATTAATTAAATTGTCTCAAGTGAAATTTACAGAAAAGAAGTAGATAAAAATAAGAACCAGAAATGAAATTATCACTGAAGACTTTGATAAAACACATTGGTGTTTTAAATGTCCTCCAACATTACTGGGACACCTGGGTGGCTCAGTCAGTTGGGCGTCTGCCTTCAGCTCAGGTCATGATCCTGGGGTCCTGGGATCGAGTCCCACATCAGGGGGCTCCTTGCTCAGCAGGGACCCTGCTTCTCCCTCTCCTTCTGCCTGCCACTCCCCCTGCTTGTGCTCTCTCTCTTTGACAAATAAATAAAAATCTTTAAAAAATTAAAAATAAATAAATAAATAAATGTCCTCCAACATTACTGAAGCACTTCATACAGGGTGTTTGGAAACTTTTTCTGTGGAAGACCAAATAGTGAATATTTCAGAGTTCAGGCCATGTGATCTCTGTTGCAACTGCTCAATTCCCTGTTGCAGCAACAAAGTAGACATAGACAATATTTAAATGAAGGGCCGCGGCTGTGTTCCAATTAATCTTTATGTACCAAAACAGGCAGCAGATCAGACTTGGCCTGTAAAGGGTGGTTTGCCTATCACTGCTTCAGACAATAATTATAGCAATTATAAATTTTTCCAATGTTTTCAATTTGTTTGCTGAAAGTATTGCACAATTAAGAGATGCTTAATAACCCTGAACCGAGTTTAAACTATTGACATTTAGCAGAAAAAGTAAAATTTTGTCCCAATGAAGAGAGAAATAGTTATGACAGATAGTTAAGTGAGTGTACTAACTGAGGCAATATCTACCCCTAGTGATAATGGTTTGAATAGTTACATTGAGAAAAGCAAATAACAACATGTGAGTAATCTATATGCAGTGGATTATACTCCATTTGGTCATGAATGTGTTCTATCTGAAGTAAACATTCTGTATAAATTGTAAGCAGTTGAAAACTTTTGTATATGCTGATTAATATTAATCACATATTGTGCAAAAGCATAAATTAGGTTATTCCTGCCTCGTGGCTTTTGTACTTACTATTTTCTTTCCCTGGATTTCTTTTCTTTCATTCCTTTCTGTGAATGCAGTTACGCCATGATAACATTAACAATAAAACAGGACATAAGCAGTCCTAATAGAATGAATATGGCATTGACATTAATGCTATATCCCAATTCCTCCCTATTTGTAATCTATCTCTCAGCTCTCAAAGAGTACTTCCATGATTCTTAATGGTACCCCCTCCCCTCTTGCTCCCTATTCCATTATTTTGTTGAATTTCCATTGGAGCACTTTTTCCTGTGAAAACTATCTTATTTATTTGCTTAATCGTTTGTTGTTTACTACCCCCCAGCTAAAATGTAAGATCCATGAGAAAGGATATTGTTTGTCTTATTTACAGTGGTGTTTTTAATGACCAGCATGTGATTGTCATTAAGAGAAAATTCTAAGCTCTCTAAAGACAGTTAACTTCGTTTTCCTATCACCCCCAACAACCATCATTGGTAAATTATTTGTTGTGGAAGACCTAAACAGTTTTTACTTCAGACTGGTTAGAAATGATATGGATTTTCTTAAATGTTTTCAATGATGGGTTTTAAGTGAACAAAAGAGTATCCTTCATCTTCATAGATTAGATGTCCTTTAGGCTAATGGATAATTTTAGACCTCAGAAATCTACCTATTGTAGTGTATAGACAACTTCACCATCCAAGCTCTGGGCTGTTTCCTAAATTTATTTTAGTGTTCCAGGATGAATTTTCCAGCTTCTCATGATCTACTTGGAAGAGCAAATAGAAAAGCAAATTGATTTTAACTAGAGTGCCAATTCTCATGGACAAATAGTGGTTGCTAAAAGATCGGGTTCCATGCTCTGCGGGAAGCCTGCTGCTCCCTCTCCCACTCCCCCTGCTTGTGTTCCCTCTCTCACTGTGTTTTTCTCTGTCAAATAAATAAATAATAACTTAAATAAATAAATAAATAAATAAAAGATTTTTCAAAAAGCAAGGATATTACTATAGTTTAAATAACACTGGTGCTTTCTCTTTTACATGCAAATGGATTTTACTTTGTTCTTTCCATCTTTCTCTTCACTGTTAGAATACAGATGTCTAATATATTTCAGTCTTAACATTAGTTATTAATATGAGCATCTCTTGTTTGGTCAAATTCTTAGACTCAAACAGCTATAAATAGATTAAAAACTTAATGAACTATGTATTTTGATTCTATTTTGTGTTAAATTTTAAATAGTTACATAATATTTGCAGTAAAAATAAATGTTAGCTGATGAAATATTAACAACATGGTTGAAAATATGAAAACATTATTGAATGACAATGAAAATACATTAATAGCAGATAATATCTGGGCATTTTTACTACCATTACATTATTTATTGGGGATGGTAATGTTTATATAGCCATCTGTTCAATAGCCAGAGTGCTGTATGTCATTAAGACACTAATTTAATATCAGATGCAGAAAAAAAGTAAATGCATACATCTTATGTTCCAACTATTTCCTTAATTTAGAAAATATGAAATAAAAATTCCTCTTCGGAGGTATAAATTATATGTGATCGTTGTGAAAGTTATCTTCAATTGTAAAAATCCTGACTCCATTTATACTGCTTTACTTCTGTGCCACTGTGTGTGAAATCTATGATATGGAGTTGGAGTCTATTAAGTCCAAAACAGAGATGTTGTGAGATGACAAAGTAAAGACCCGTCTGGAAGCTTTTAAAAATACAGATCTAGAATAATGGTACAGTGAAAGATCACTATCACTGAAATCCATGGGCTATGAGGCTGTTGTTTTTCTTTTCGTTTTGAAGTTTATTTTTATTTTTATTTTTTTTCCCGTAATCTCTATACCCAATGTGGAGCTTGAACTCACGACCCTGAAATAAAGAGTTGCATGCTCTTCCAGCTGAGCCAGCCAGGTATTCTTGGCTATGAGTTTTGAATCAGAGAAGCAAAACTTCTTGATTAGAGAGACTCCATAGACTAATTATTCTAATTATTGTTTGCTTGAATTCCCTCATGAATATCACCATTATATTGCTATCTATTACAAAGGTTGTAGATTTTGACCTTCAAGAATAATTTTTTAAACCAACCAAAGAAAAAATCCAGACATCAAAAAAACATCATCATCAATTCATGCAGAATGAATATTTTAGGGGAGCCTGGGTGGCTCAATCAGTTAAGTGTCTGACTCTTGGTTTTTGCTCAGGTCATGATCTTGTGGGTCGTGAGATCTAGCCCCACCTCAGGCTCTGCACTCAGCGCAGCATCTGCTTGAGATGCTCTCTCTCTGCCCTTCCCCACACTCACGTGCACTCACACACTCTCTCCTCTCTCTCAAAGAAATAAATCTTTAAAAAAGAAAAAAATAATGAATGTTTAAAAAAAATAAGATGAGCATAAGACCAGTCATTTCCCAGAAAATACAGTCGGCAAATATTCATGGGCTACCATACACAATTATACACACACACACAAAAATATGTATTTGTTCTATTTTGTCTTCATTGGTGAAAAATTTGTTACAAATGCATACCTCTCTGAAAGTGAGTCTGTAAACCATTGAGTCTTTATCATATTTACATGGTTTAAAGTGTCAGAAAAGTCTTTCAAATGTCAGACTGAAATATAACTTCTTATAACTTTAAATTGTAACTCCAAGTTCTACCTTTTGGGATCAGACAACACAAGTTTAACGCATCTTCTACCTTAAGTTTTATCAAATATTTGAGGAATATATCACTTTTCTTGTATTTTATTTCCTGGGTTATAAACTCCAATTCTTTCAAGACTTTCTGGTCCTTTATTACCATGGTCATCATACTCCATGAACACATAATATTTTCCAATGTCTCTCCTAAAATGTGATGCTTATCTTGGCACAAACTGAATGGCAAGGAAAAATATCTACAATCCAAATATATGTACTCCAAAAAATTCACTATGTCTATTCTGATAAAAATCCAAAGTAAGGAAAGTATTTATGGAGGATAGCCTGAGTATATAATGTCCATATACTCATTAAGCAAACTAAAATGTATTTTTCGGTGAAATAAGACACTTAGGAAATTCCCACAGGATTACCTTCTTTGTGCTTTGGCCATAGCAGAATCAGATTAAACTGAAGAACATTAAAAGAAATAGTCCTTAGAAATTTGCCACTCTTCTGTCCCATACTTTCTGTGTATCTGAGTATGTTTATCATTTTATCACCCAAGGTCCACTTAGAATAATGTATTCCTTTTCAAACTGAGTGCAAAAAATCTTGGAGCCATATTTTCAGCTCATCTCTTGGAAGAAACTCATATACCGTCGCCATCCTATGTGTTTTGGGAGCAAGAGTCATACCTGTCTTAATTTCATTTTACACCCTTGACTTCCTCATTTATTTAAAATACTTATTTAAAGCAGTTTCATTTTTTTTTATTTGAAGAACAAATGAACAGTGAATTAGAAAATAAAAGCAACCAAACACTGCTTATAGAACAAAACGCTGTGCCAGGTAAAGTTTCTTCCTTTATTCTTATGACACGATAAGACGTGGTAATTAGATGAATTTGTGTACATAAAGGCTAAAAGTAATATCCATCTACCTTATATAAAACAACCACACTTTTCCCATAGATAAACATTTTAGGAATTTGTTAAATAGATACATATCAAGTGGTGATGGCAAAAAGCTAGATATAACATGGCACCTTTCCAAGCCTCACAATTCAGTAGGGAGACATAAGCAAGTAATCTGTAAAGGGTCGTAGTGACATTCCTAGAATGAAATGTGAGACTGAAATTGGGATATTTAGAAAGATTGAGGTGAGGTTTGTAAAGCTGCCTAGAGAAAGTGTTGTAAACCTTTTTGAGGAATAAGTAAGGATTGGTTAGGCAAAAAAAGAAAAGGGGGAAAAAAAAAACATTCTAAGCAAAAGGAACATGATTTCTACCCAGGGGTTGCAGTAAAAAGCAGAATGTGATTCCTGGCAGGAGAGTAGAAAGCGGAAAGCCATCTCAAGAAACTGGTCCCTAAGCATTCACTGGAGGACGAGGGATACCATTTTGCTTTCTTCCTCTTCTCCTTCTCATTAACTGCCTATTTCAGTTATCGATTGCCACTTAAATTCTCACTCCCAACACTTACTGACTTAAAACAGCAATGATCTATTATTTCTCCTGACTCTGTAGGTTAGCCAGGCAGGTCTTGGCTCATCTATTCTGGCTTTCTCATTTACCTGTAGTCATCTGACATCACAACCGGGTTTGGAGAGTCCAAGGAGTCTCCTTCACCTTCCATCACATTCACCTGACTGACAGCTTGGACACTGGTCTTCCTCCATGTTCTCATTTACCAGTAGGCTAGTCTGACTTTTTCACAGTGAGACTGTTTTTCCTTTAGTTGACACTGAACCAGCAAACAAGTAGCAGAGAGAATACTCATACATCCACACACAAAGATAGCAGAGAGTGGATGTCGTTCCTCACACAAAGGTGCCTCAAATTCCGTAGTCAGTGTGGATTCTGGGGATCCTTTGAGTTAGAGGAACAAAGCAACTTTACATTTACTGCTTTATATAACACTGGCTGGCAAATATGTCATAATCAGTTCTCAAGAATCTACTTCTACAGAAGGTTGTTTTACTTTGCATGTTACATTCTTCAGGGTTCTATTACCAGATCTCTGATTCTGAAATCTTTACTTTTCCTATAAAAGTAAAATGTTTTCCAGTGGAAATTCCTCTGATTTCTAAATACCCAGAACTCTGAGTTTATTTCTGTAAGGAATATATTGTATCCAAAATAATGGTAATATATCTAACTATACAACTTCTCTGTATCACACTAATAAATTCAATGACAAATATGTTCATGTGTATAGATCTCTGTTAAATTTAGCTAATGGATTTACAGATTTTTTCCCCTTTAGCATCATGCTTTAAAATCATTTAGAAGAAATACTGTATAGTAAAATATTTTAAGCACAGGTTAAAACAAACAAACAAAAAAACCCACAAAAAACTATATCCTCAAATGTTTCCCAGGTTTTCTTCTTGAATTTGAAAATATTTCTATGACATCTTATAGCATGATGACTATTACTTTTCCAGGTCACTTATATCTAAAAATATTATAAAAAGCAAACACTGACTTTTCCTGGGTTTGAACACTAAAATTAAAATCTTCCTTATTTTTGATTCTTTGCTTTTTGGACAATCTCCAGGGAAGCTCCACTTCACTACAGATTGAGTGGGTTAACCTGTTGCCCTCAAGACTATTTGTCTCTGTGGAACTCCACTCATTCATCCTCAAAGGCACCTTTCCTTTCAAAGCCACACAAGTAGAGAAGCTTTCATAAAGAAAGAGAATTAATCATATATTTGTCATACTGTAGAAAAAATAAGTCATTTGATATATAATGGAGCAAACTGCTAGCTGTAAGTTAGCTCACTCCAATAGAGTGTTACAATATGATTTTAGTCATAGGATTCTTAGGAGACAGGTAGGATTGATGGCAGGGGAAAATATTTTAATTTTCAATTTGCATGAGTATAGCACTCAACTTCAAAAACACATTGCAAATTAACTCTAGTAAGATAGCATTATTATATTTTAAATAATATATTATATATATATATTATATTTCCACCAGAGGTTTTCATGTATTTTTCGTGGGTTCAATCCTGAATTATTTAAGGTCACAGGGGCTAATACTTGGTTGTGTTATAATTTATTTTAATTAATTAAACCTAATGTAACTTTAACTTTGATTCTCAGCAGTTTAAATTATTTATTATTTTATACCAATTGTTTTCCTCTTATGTACAAACTTTTTTGTGTTTTTCCTTTTTGCTACATTTTGAGCTACAAACTATATTGAAATTTATGTAAGCAGATTTACACTTTTAAAACTTGTCCGACGAGATGGCAGAGAAATAATTTGAAAGAGAATCCAATGAACTCTACTTTTCTTTAAACAGCCTAAGGAGATATGGAAACATGGATTTCAGCCAAGAAAAAAAAGAGAGTAATGGGAAAATAAATTAATTTTAGAAGCTATAAAGGAATAAGTACCAGTAATTGGTAGATATAATATTAGAGCAATTTAGAAATACACATTTTAAACATTATTTTTAAATGAGAACTTCTTCGAAGCTTTTCTGCAACTATGCTTAGGCTCCTAAAGACACAATTATCATACATTCATTTTTGAATAACTCTGTTCTTGAGTTCCAAGAGACGCTTGTATGGAAAATAGTGAGTCAAATTTTTCAGAGTTAATGGATTGGGGCAAGTTCTATATGGAATTATAATTCTTAAAACTTTTTTGTCCTTTTATTTTGATACAGCCACAAACTTTTACTATTGCAAGAGTATCACAAAAAACTTTTTTGTTCTCAAAGCCCTTAAGAGGAAGTTGCTTAGATGATGCCCCCTCACAACTGAACACTTAAACATATATCAAGTTACAAAGACACCCTCCTATATAGTCACAATGCAGCCATTAAATAAGGTCATTAACCCTGGTATATTACTACCATCTAATCCAAAGACTCCATCTGAATTTTGGCAATTTTCTCAATAATGTCCTTTTCACTAAATGGGATCAGGCCAGTATTACTTTTCACACTTACTCTTCATGAACCTTTAGTACTCTGGAGAAGTTGTTGGATGTTCATGACCTTGACATTTTGAAGATCATAGACCAATTGTTCTGCAGGATGTCTCTCAGATAACATTTATCTGAAAAGTCTTCATTTTGAAATTTAGGTTATATAGTTTTGGTAGGAGTCTCACACAAGTGATGCTGTGTTCTTCCCATTCTTTTCTATCAGGTGGTACAGTATTTCAATTTGTCCCATTGCCTATGATGTTAAACTTGATACCCTGATTAAAGTGTTCCCTGCCAAGTTTCTCCATGGCACAGTAATCTTTTTGTCTTTATAAGAATCTTGCAGGGAGGTAATTGAGACTATTTCATTCCTTATCAAACTTTCACCCAGTAGTTTAATATCTATTTCTGCTTCGTGGATGAATTAGTCATTACTGTGATGGCTACCAGGTGATGATTATTTATTCCATCATTCCCTTTCTACACTCTTCCATTGGCATACCATTCAAGGAAAGATTTTCCCATCTGAAAATTAATTTCTATATTTAGTAAAAAAATAATGAGTTCTTATTATATTTGTTTATGACAATTAATTCCTATCATTATTTATTTTGATTATCAGATTATCCCCAATATTGCCTGTGGTAGATCCTTCAAGCTGGCTTCCACTTTGTGTTTATTTGATGCCTCCTAATCTTTCTGAGAGAAAGTACTTACTTTTTAGTATCATAAATTATTCCAGGCTTATCTTTTATCATCCCTGTCCCAATCTTGAAATCAGTAATTTCTCTACAGAGCTCTTGTTCTTTTTGGTGGACAATGGTACCTAGAAAGGAAGATGTGGGCCCTAGGTATACTCATTATGATGGGGTGACTGTTGCCTCAAGTTTTTACAGCCTCTCAGTGGACTGAGCTAAAGAACATATCTACTCCTTCCCTCTTCCCCACATATTTATGTCTCTATATATTCAAAACCATATCTTCACACTGATGCCTCTAACTTTAACTCAACATCACAGAAATCATTCTAGCATTTCCCTTTCCACGTGTTCTTTGACAGAGAGAAACATGGCTTCCATTATCCTTAATATATTTACTCTCTTTGACAAGTCCCTCGTGCAGTTAATTAATGTCTAGTCACCATTGCAATCCCTCCTGTGCAGATGGCCTTCTCACCCTGCTTGGCTTCCGATGCTCAGTGGCAAGCAGCATCCTCTATTCTCTGATACTCTATGCATGCTGCCTACCTCCTACTAACCTACTGGATGGGCATCCTCCTCACTCCACTTGGGCTCTTAACTAGTGTGCTGTGCTCCCACTCAAGTGCAAGTAGATTCCTACTTTTCTTGATCCCACCTAATGACTTTTAAAATGAACTATTTCTGAAGGAAAAAAATGAGGTAAGGAAAAAAGGCAGGAAAACAGGGAAGCCTACAATCGAGCAGGAAGGCAAGCAGATGTCAAAATGAGGCTTTAAAAAGCAAACATTTAGGAAACAAATTCATTGTTCTCCCATGATTATTTTGTGGAACTTTCTGGGGACAAAATACCTTGAATGGCTACTTTTCTTCACAGATACTATTCATATATGCCAGTATTGAAAGAAAATAAAGTATATAGTTGTCAGAATGCTTTGCCTATCTGTTCAAACTTTCCTGGGGAGCAGATGGATTTCCTAATGTGCCAATTCTTCCCTTAGCTAGTCCAATCTAGAACAGTCTATAAACAACAAAAGTAACGATACCAAGGCTACAAACATATTGGCTCTGATTTTTACCCTCAATGGTCCCTGCTCAGTGACAAGACTGCCAATCTAATACAAAACATAGTTCATGGCTCAGTAAGTAAAACATCTGCCTTCAGCTCAAGTAATGATCTCAGGGTCCTGGGATCTAGACCCACATCAGGCTCCCTGCTCAGACGGGAGTCTGCTTCTCCCTCTGCCCCTCTCTCCACTCATGCTCTCTCTCTCAAATAAATAAATAAATTCTTTAACAAACAAACAAACAAAAAACATAGTTCACAAAACAAACTATTGATTAATAACTCATGGCTAATGTATTATTCCTTGGAGCTAGGTCATACCTACAGAGGTCTCGATATTCTTCATATTAAAAAAATCAAGGGGTGCCTGGGTGGCTCAGTTGGTTAAACAACCGACTTTTGATTTTGGCTCAGGTTATGATCTCAGGGTCATAGAGCCCTGAGTCAGGCTCTGCATTCAGTGGGGAGGTCTGCTGCTGGAGATTCTCTCTCTCCCTTTCCCTTTGCCTCTCTCTCTGCCACTCACATGTGTGCACAAGCTCTCTCTTCTAAAATAAATAATCTTTTTTTAAAAAAAATCAAGGATTGCAAACATAGAGACAGATCAATGTTTATTTGTTTCTTTTGCTTTTTGTTATATTGATAAAATGACTTTTCTAAATATCCTTCAGGTACCATTTTGTGGCAACTGTGTGCTCTGTGAATGTACAAGTTCAATACTGTATGGAAGCAATGTGTGTGGTCTAATTTTTAAGTATCTTGCCTAATGTAAGTGAAGGCTTATATTCCCATATGATCCACTTACCCTGACAAATCTATAAGGTCATGGTCAGACTCTCAATTCTGAGTTACAATCAGCATACAAGAAGCAGTAGTTAAAAAAAAAAAAAAAATCTGCAAGGCACCAGCTGTAATAGGTATTTTGTTATTGTTAGATTACTTGGTTTTGGTTTAACCATTTTCTAATGGAATGACAGATTATGTTTTCATAACAGCCTCAGAAAAAGTAGCGGGCAATACTATGTTTCTAATTTTGAATCAGTTGATTTTAAAATGTAAACACAAAGATTTTACAGCTTGTTGGGAGAAAATGATTTTACTAAACTTGAAATTCTACTGATATTTCTATTTAAAATAATCAGCTGTAGTGATACTAAATGAGAATGGAAAAATTCATGCTGATTTGTTTTTAGATGAGTTTTTAAAAATATTTTTGAATCTGCAACTTGTAAGATGAAATTATTAAATTATTTTGAATACATGTTCTTGGGTGATAACAGTTGCCAACAAAAACATAGCTTACAACACAAGTTCCATTTCACTGATTTCAGTATATGAAAAAATACTACAATATATTACACATTAGGTAGAATTTATTTTTTTTTTAAAGACAGTCTTTATCATGTAAAAAACATATTCTGGATACTTAGACAAATTTAACTTATCTGATTATAAGAAGTTCTGATTAAAATGAGAAATTATTTGAGTATAGGATAATTCACTAGTCATAAAAAGAATCACAGTTAGCAGGCCCACTACAGTTGAATGTTATATTTTTACATTGGAAGAAACAGTGGCTATTATGTGAATAGCCCAGGCTTTAGAGTAAAATTGTTCTGGGTTCTAAATTCCATCTGATACATAAGCTCCTTGTGTCGTTAGGCAAGTTACCTACCATCAAGTTTCCTCATCTGTAAGAGGAATAATACTATTTTTTACCAAATAGGGTTGGAGTCGAGTATCAAGAAATGATGCATGTAAATAATACAGTAGAGTGCCTGGGGATATAGTGCAACTCGATATGAAACCTTAATAATATTGATAACTGTGCCAGTTAGGAGATTATTCAGCTAAAATCAGTGTTGCAACCAACGCTGTGTATTAGCAACATAAAATCAATTCACAACCTCTTTTAACTTCCTTCTTTTGCTTTAGAGACTGTAAAGCCTAAAGATTTACCTTCCCAGTTTCCTTTTAGTTAGAGCTAGTCATGAGACTTAGTTGTGACAAATGGGATAAAAGCAAAACCTAGAATTTATGGAAAAACATTCTTAAAAAGACAGACTTGCATAATCTAGACTTTCCCCCTTTCTTCTCTTTCCTTTCTCTTCTGAATACCTGGAATCCACATTGGATTGATGTTTGAAAGTGTTCAAGTTACCTTCAGATTATTAAAATAAATGCCTCTCTCAAAAGATGGCAGGGAGGAGGAAAAAGAAACCTGAATTCTTGATGGCATTTTGAGCTAAAACAAGAGAAGCAACATATCTGCAATTAATACGACTTACCTAATCCAAGAAACTCTTGTCCAAATGACATTGCAAATGACTTTATTGCTAGTTTCAGGAACACACTCCAGTCTGTTTATCTGAGCAAGAAACTGAACAATTAGTCGTTCTCTCTTCTCAGGGCCATGGATAGTGCAAACTAGCTTCTCAACTGGCTGTTTACCCTTCAAGATTGCCTTCTAAATCCTTACCTTCCTGTGTTCACTAATCTTAAACTGTCACAAGTTAAATTTCACCTACTCTCACATAGGCTCCAACATTGAGAGAGCCCTCTTAAACTAGACACCAAAAATCTGTAATTACTCTGTCTGTGGCTACTAAAATATCTTCAAGGTAGTGGTCTTTCTTAAGCAGTGAGTGGAAAACTTTATAAGAAAGGTATTTTTGTGAACTTTTCAGGGACTTTGGTCAACAAAGGTATTTTTGTGGATTTTTTAGGAACTTGGTCAACAAACACCAGGGCTGGATTACATCCCATAGGATTCTTAATACCAGAAAAATAAACATATTTTGCCTAAACTATTCCATTATAATTCTCTGTTATTTATTCCTGATCACTTCTCTAACAAATGATACAGCTATTATTCTGAAAAAGTAATTTATGTAACAACATTAGCATAGCATTTAAAATATAAATATTCAGTGAATATTAGTGTTCTTTACTTTATGACCACCCATTAAAAATTAGGTCCTATAATCTTCATGAAGAGATTTTGAAAAGTAAATTTAAAAAATGATGTACTCTCTTCTCAGTAAGATCTGGATTCTAACCCTCCCTCTGCCATGCACTCACTGTGTGGCCCTGGACACACTGGTGAACTACTTTAAGCCTCAATTTTCACATATGTAAAACTGTCATAGCAGTCTTATGAGCTATGGTAAGAAAAAAAAATGTTTTATTACTATTTAGTAAGTGTAAACTAGTAAGAGCACTAGTTCAAATTATGAAATATTCAATGAATTACACTTTTCTACCACATTTTCAAAGATTCAGGTTGCCTTATGGTTGTCCCCTTCATATGTAAGCTGCCTGCTAAAGCCTGAACCCTCTCTTCTGAACTGCTTTCTTTCTCCACAGCTTGAGGATATTTGCATTTTTAATCATAAAGTCTGATGATTATGAAATGATGATTGAATTTTTTCTTTGCAGGGAAGAAAAGATTTTACTCTCTGATGTTGAAATCATACTAGGTAAACATTTATCTGTTCACATATAATTCTAGGGTGTCTATAGCATAACATTTATAAGCACCTACATGCAAAGAGTCAGCTATAAAGTGAATAATCAGTCTGTACAAGGCCAAAATATTCACACGTAGCTGTATCAGGGATTCAAGAAAATAGACTCTGGGCATTTTGCTATAAAAATCAGGACACACTTGACTCTGCAAGTTTATCACTTTCATTGATTTCCCTATTGTCTGAAAGCATTCATTTCAGCCTGTTCCTTTGACTTATATCAGCAAAATGGCAATAATACAATTCAAGGAAACTTCTCACAATATTATTTTTCTTGGATAGAGGATAGAATCTTTCAAAACAAAATACTCAAAACATTATATTCTGAAGGCTTACATGTTTAATTTTAGATGTTTTCAATTATGAAATTATATATATTCAATTATATTTATGATAGAGGCATATAGGTAAAAAAGTAAACATTGATTTGAAATAGATGGGAATTAGTTACAATTAGAAAGTTTTAATTTGTTTGATCCAAGTTGTCTTGGTTTAGATCAGTGTATAGACTCAAACTTGGTGCTACTGACATTTGGATTGGAGAATTCTTTGTTTTGTCAGGGGAGAGTCCTGTGCATTGTAGGATGATATTTAGCAGCATCTCTGGTTTCTACTCCCTAATACCAGTAGCAGCTGCCTACCCACTTTGGTGACAACCAAAGATGTCTTCAAATATTGCCAAATATCCTTTGGGGGCAATATAGATTTCACATTTACAGTTGGTAAGTTTCAATGCCTTGTTCAGTGTCAGAAGCTTCATGCACTTCAGAAACATACTGCACAATTCTGAGCAAATTATTATTTTTTAAAAAATTATCTTTATTATTATTATTATTATTTATTTGTGAACCCTCCTGCACTGTTGTAGGATGTTTGTCCTATTATCTTAAAAGTTTCAAGGTGTGGACAATCAGATTGCCAAAATTAATAGATTTCTGTAAGGACACATGCCTGGGAACATGAAAATGTGCTGTCTTAAGGAGAATCAGGAAATTATTCAGGTCACAATGACTTCCAATCCTTCTTTCCCTCAGAGGTATCTATGGCTTCTTTTTCCAGTTACTCTCTTTTTCTTCCAGTCCTGCTACCTCCTTTCTACTCTAAATTATGGCTCCTGTTCACTCACTAATTTTATTGCCTAATAGATTCTGCTTAAGGCCCTCTCATTCTTTGTGTCATTATTCTTAATTTCTCTCTCTCTCACTAAATTCCCCAATAGAAAGGATCTGAGAGCATTTGTCCATGTTCAATAAACAGAGTAATCTTATAAGGCTACTCCATAGACAACAGGTCTGCCTCTACAGAAATGCGTTTTGGCTCAGCATCATGGCTTGATTGACTATGGTTATTTCTGAGAAAACTGTCTGTTGTTGTTTCTTTCAATGTGAACTTTGGACAAGGAAGGCATCCTGAGTCCTGTCAGGTTTAGAGTGTTATTTCAAGCATATATCTCACCTGCCTTATCTTGAATAGAGGAGACTTAGGTATTACCTTTCTGCCACTTGAAATTCAAAAATCACAGGAAAGAGATAGTATTTCTCTTAAACTTTTCAGTGGTGCTTTCCTTATTTATTAGAGGAGGACTTCAACAACCCTTTATGAGGTCATGAGGACAGTAATGCTTGACAGGCTACTGCCCTTGGACAGTATTGTTTCACTGAGAGCAATCATACGGAGGAGTTGCCCTGGTGTCAAGAAATTATGATTATTCAATGTTGTCATATCATTGACAACATATATCACATTACGGATTGACTTTTAATAGTAAAAAATGCACCTTATGATCAAATAGTCATGTTGGATTAAAAAATTTCTTAAATATAATTAGTTGTATAAACAAAAAACTCAGAAGTTTGGGTGATTTGGAGAAGCAGGACATCATTGGGCAAAACTCTTGATCTTGAAGTAAGAAGACATTAAGTCAAAGCATGCTTTTCCTTAAACACTTTTAAGTTATTGAGAAGATTACATAATTGATTCAAGGTCAGTTTCTATTTTATATTACATCTCCCTCTCTTAGTCTTGGAATATTGATATAAATATTGAGGATCCTTGAGACACTTTGCAAACTGTCCTGACTATGGTCATCATCAGACTATCTCAATACTGAAAGATAAAACTAATGTGTGCGTTATAATTTCTATTTTTTTCTTGTGATTACCAAAAAAAAGTTGTATGCTCTGAGAAAGACTAGAAAGCTCTACATATACACCCAAGGAAAAACTGCTTATTTCTCTCCATGTGTGTGTGCTTCCACAAGGAGCATTGTTACAGCTCTTGGGACACTATAAACCAGGATTGGATACTTCTTTTCAATCCTTTGGGAAACAGCTTGTTAGGCTCAGAAAATACTCAAGGTATCCCTCTACTGTCATTAATATCCTTCCAGGGCTTCATTTTAAAACAAGGTGAGGTTTTCCCTGAATATCTACTTTTACTCCCTCAGAATATACTAGAGAGGAGAACAAAAACTCTAGAAGCTTTATAGTCTATTTTTCATTATATAAAACAATTTAACATTTTTTTCCATTAAGACCCTCCTAATAGTTTATGAAATAATTTGGAAAGACATTACCAATTTGGCCAAATGAATGAACTCACTTATTCTCAAAGAAGAAACAGTATTGTACAAAGCTAAAAGGCAAGATGATAAAAAATAACTAGCAGTGGGCACAGATTTTCATTTCTTGGAACTGTAGCAAACAAATAATAGAGAAGATGGCTAGAGAGAAAGTTATGTTTCTTCCCAATGTAAAGAAGAAAATAAGTTACATTTTTAACAACCTACCAAAATCGTTCGTGTATTATCTAATTAATCTCAAGCAATCAACTTGGATTTCAAAATGTGTTTGAACATTTTTAAATGTTTCTTGCCTTATGTATATCATCATACTCATAAAAATACGAAAACACATAGTTGCAATTATTTAAGCACTATGTTTTCTCTTTATCCTATATTTCTATGAAAAACAGAATTGCTTAGATTTTATTTTTTTAATATTTTATTTATTTATTTTGAAGAGAGAGAGAGAGAGAGAGAGCACATATGGGGGGGAGGGAGAGGGACAAGCAGATTCTGTGCTAAGGAGAATCTGGAGCCCCTATGGGCTCAGTCTCACCACCCTGAGATAATGAACTGATCTGAGACCAAGAGTCGGATGCTTAACAAACTGAACCACCCAGCTGCCCCCAGAATTGCTCAAATTTTAAATCTGCACTGATAACAAAGATAAAATTTCTGTCTTTCTATTTAGCATCTTTAATCATACAATCATACAAATCATTTTGGCAATCTGATTGTCCACACCTTGAAACTTTTAAGATAATAGGACAAACATCCTACAACAGTGCAGGAGGGTTCACAAATAAATAATAATAATAATAATAAAGATAATTTTTTAAAAAATAATAATTTGTATGTAATCATACAATCATACAAGTAATTTAACACTTACCCGAAAGACAAGCTGCCGGCATCCATTCTCACGCAGCTACCAACTGTCTTAAAACAACAGTCAGCACAGCAGTATTTTGACATATTTTGCAATTGTCATGAAAATTTGGTGGCATTCAGTCAGATGCTTGCCTCTGAGAAAGTACTATGAATATCTAATAGCCCATACTCTGTCTAATAAGCAAAATTATAAAAATGTATGCTTGTTTTAAAATATTCTTATCAGTACATAAAAAAACAACAATACAGTGAGAAAATGTTAAAGAAAAAAATTAAGAAAATACTTAAAAACAAGATAAAAGTGAAAACTAAAGACTTCTGTAAATAAATTTGAATGATGAATAGAAATAGAAATGTATCACTAGGATTTTATGAACTAGAAGGCTTACACCTGAAATAGAATGAAAAAAGAGTATTCTGTCCAAATTTGGTTAGGGGAGTATCTGCCAAGTTTCTTCCCAGCAAAGCTATTATTTTATATATTATAGTGAATAATTAGCTTATGGGGTGGTAATTTAAGACTGCAAATAGCCTATTTCTCATCATATAGCATCTGTTGATGATTCTGGTCTACATTAACTATTACTGTGTTGTTTGCCTAACGTCAATTTATATTTCCATCATTCCTTTTATATTTATTAGTTAGAATGCTCATTGCTTCTGTGATGTCACTGCTTCTAGGCCTTTTCAGTTGTCAGAGTTAGAAAATATACATATAGCTATTTACACACATATGTCCATACATCCATCTATCTATCTATCTATCTATCTATCTATCCATCCATCCTGCTATGAGTTCATATGTGACAAAGTGTTCACATTGCCCATTACTTACCCATTGACTTGCTTGATCAAACTGTAGTCAGGCCACTATTCTTCCCATATATCCCTGCAATTTGTCTTATACCTAAGTTAAGCGACCACTGAGGCACAGTATATCCTCTTTTAATGGTTCATCCCAAGAATCATGTCACCAAAATTCTTGTTGAACTGTCACTTGCATTCCATTTCCTCACCCACATTCTCTTGCCCCCTCCTACCCCACAAACTTCCCTCTAGCTCTGTTTATCTTTCCTTATGAAAATAAAGTCTTGGGCACCTGGGTGGCTCAGTCCTTAAGCGTCTGCCTTTGGCTCAGGTCATGATCCCAGGGTCCTGGGATCGAGTCCCGCATCGGGCTCCCTGCTCGGCAGGAAGCCTGCTTCTCCCTCTCCCACTTCCCCTGCTTGTGTTCCTGCTCTCACTATCTCTCTCTCTGTCAAATAAATAAATAAAATCTTTAAAAAAAAAAAGAAAAGAAAGTCTTTTTCTGTTTGATTTTGAGACTTTGCCAGTCTTATGGTTAGAGAATGCTTCCTTTTTCAATAGTCTTTTTGAATGAAGTCTCTCTTTACATAAGTCTGGATTTCTTTTTTGTTTGATTTTTGTTTTTATTTGACAAATAATATTATTGACTCCAACGAACACCACCACTTTTATCAAAAGGATGTCTACAATCTTTTACAATTAATATTTTTATTTAATAATTATTTAATTAATTAATATTTTTCTTAAGATATGTCTGTAATGGAGTATAGTTTAACTCATATTAAAACTAAAATCTGCAAAGGTTTTTTTCTATAGGTGACATGATCTCCATCAGTACACCTATCTGTTGTTAGGGGAAAAAATATTTTTGTCAATCTATTTTAAACTTATTCCAATTTAATAATTAATGAATCCTTTTATAAAATTCCAAGCTTTAATTTAAATGAAAGTTCTCAGTTTCTCACGTATCTTCCTCATCCTTTCACTTTTCTTCCCGGGAAGAACTGCCTCTGACCCCCTGCTGAAACAGTTGATATTAAAGGCAATTCCTTATGTTTATGGGAGTACTATTTGCTCTGTCAGCATTGTTGATTGCAGTCTACAAATAGTACAATTTAGACTCCCACATTTTCTATCAGAGTCAACTGCTTAGAGTGTTTCCTGGATCATTTTAGCCTAACCATGCCTACTGACAGTTATAAACATCAGAGTGAGTATTTTGTTCACTGTCCAGTTTTCTGACCCATTTGCCTACAACCAGCTTGTGCTGTGGAATCATCTAGTACTTCTACTGGACCTTCAGAAATGCTCATGACTCTCAACTCAGCATTCACATCACCTGAAGCTTTAAGTAGAATAAGAAAGCCAAACCTAAGAGACTTTTCAGTATGATCTTGCTCTCTGGGTAAGTTGTACTGTCTCAAGATTTGGAGGGGCAAGACAGCACAGACAGCCATCACTGCACATACACACACACACACACACACACACACACACACACAGAGTGGAATACTACTTAGTCTGAAAAAAAAGACATTCTGCAATATGTCTCAACATGGGTGAACCTCGAAAACATTGCACTAGGTGTAAAAAGTCAGTCACAGAAAGACAAATACCACATGTTTCTACTCATATGAGATATCTAAAATAGTCAAATTCATAGACTCAAAGAGTGGAATGATGGTTTCTAGGGGTGGGGGGTGGGGAAATGAAAAGTTACCCAACAAGTGGCATAAAGTTTCAGCCAAGCAAGACGTACAGCTAAAGATCTGCTGTACAGCATTATACCTATAGTCTAGAATGTATTGTACACTTAAAGATGCATTAAGAGGATAAACTCATGTTAAATGTTCTTACCAGAA
Source organism: Eumetopias jubatus (assembly GCF_037043125.1). NCBI lineage: Eukaryota > Metazoa > Chordata > Mammalia > Carnivora > Otariidae > Eumetopias > Eumetopias jubatus. The sequence goes on along the minus strand of NW_028274818.1, from coordinate 18,289,380 downwards.
TAAAATTTTAAGAAAAAGAAGGAAGAGTAAGTGTAGCTAAATATATTTTACTCGTCTTATTTTATACATAGGAAGCTGAATATTACCTGTATTCTGTATTTCTGCAAGTTTAATTGCATACCTCTCCTCACCTCCCTTTCTTAGCCTATCCAAACTGGCACATGGATGTCCTCAGGCAACTAAGTAAATATCAGGAACTTAGGGACATAAACATAGAAAAATCATAAAAATAATAGAAGTGAATATCCTTATTTCATATTAAGAAATAGTCTAAGTTAACTTTCTATATCTATCTATCCATCTAACTCTATCATTCATCCTGCCATTTGTTTATTTATCCATCCATCTAGAGTAGTAATAGCAAACTCAATCTAAAATAAAAATAGACTGACAGAAATAAGATAATGCAAAAGAGATTAAGTGGTTTATGTGAATAATGACCTTTGAATACAACGGGTCCATCTTTACTTTTACCAAGTTGGAAATTTTACAATAATTTGCAAAAAGTACCTTACTTTTTTAAAAGTTTAGGTGCTACTTATATAGGAGTCATAAAATATTTTAAAGTTTTATATTATAAAGGTTTTGAAAGAAAAATGTCCTTAGCCCACGTTTCATTTCATAACCTGTTAGGTCCTATATCTCAGTGTAGTTAAACACCTGAAAGGGTAATTTGCATGTTTTGATGGGAAAAACTTAGGATGAAATTTTAATATCCTGCATTTGATTAAAATAAAGGTGAAAACTTGAATTGGTGCATTAATGGTCTATAATTCTCACTTCTCCTCAACATACAGGATTTTATAGCTTTAAGCACCAAAATAATTCCATGTGAGACAGGAGCACAACTTAACAAGTCATGCCTACCTGTTTCTGCACACCTGGCCCAATTTCCCAGGGGTGTTCAGGAATACAATCCATTTGACATTCTCACTGGGCTCTTAAATTTTCACTCAACTATTTCATGCCCAAGGTTGAATTGCAGAAATTATCTCATTCCTTTCTTATCACTTATTCTGATATTTAAATATGTATCTATTTTAAATATTTAAATATTTAGCTAATCACTATTATTGAGAAGGTACTGGGAGCCAGGCAATATTCTAGTTTCTAAAAATACATTAATGAACAGCATAGATACAAAATCACCTGCCCTCACGGAGTATTCATTCTATTTTTCATCATAAGCACCGCATTTTGTCCCCTTTTCAGACAGATACCTGCACCTGAAAACACAATAAATTATTTCATAGCAGTCATTTTACTCGACAGGAATTTGGAACAGTCGCAAAAAATACCATAGTGCTCATCAGGGGATGGCAACTTCTTCTTTACTTTTGACACAAGTATTATCCAAGTGGAAACTAGCTTAGATTTTCCAGATCTAGATGACTTCCACTGGTCACATTAGGAAAATATAACAGCACAGGCAAATCGAAAAGCAATAATTTTCTTCACTAAAGGGGCAAGTCCAAGGGTCAAAAACATCCAAAATACACACATGCACACATACACACACAAAACATACACATCTATATATACACAAATTCCTACATACAATGTACAGACTGATAATAATGACAACTTGAGAAAATACTGGCTTTGGGTGCTACAACAATCCAGCTGTCGTTGTAAATGATATGAGGAATATATGAAAATACAGGCAGTATCAGCTAGCTTCTCACTGCAAACCATTGCCTATTGTTTTCTCATCTTTTGCTTCCCTGTCTTCATTGCATATTTTTGCACCCATAGTTCCACCACAAACAAAGATTCTTCTTCTCCTTTTGCTTTTCCCAAACTTCCTCAATTAAAATATCCCAGACTAAGATAAAGGAATCTCTAAGTGAGCAGTTTTGAAAAAGAATATGTCATATGCAAGCTGCCTGCCTGGGAAAATCACTGAGTATATATTTGTGATATAGATACTAATTAAATATGATGTAATTACACATGAATGAGCTCACTCTAAAAAAGATCACTAAAAAAAAAGCAATGAAACATAATAAGGACCACATCCACAGATTCAAAACATGGGTATTGGCTTAAATCTTGTCTCCGCTATTGCAGAGCATTGATAGTGGATTAATTATGTAAGTAAAGTAAAAAACAAAACAAAATGAAACAAAAACACAGTGCCTGTCTCATAGTAAATAAGAAATATTAGCTAGATTCATCATCATTCTTGATAACATCAAAATTATTGTAATCACTAGCAATAGTAGAAGTAGAAGTAGTAGTAGTATTTTAAAACAAATATTGAAAAAGTTTTTACAAATTGGGTAGCAGATCATGATTCTCTTTAGTATGTGATTGTAATGCATCCATGAATCAGACCTAGACAGTCAAACAACAAAGTTCTAAATTCACATTAACAAGGCAGTTTAGGTATGCAGTCATACTGAATATTTTTTTTTCTTTCCTTAATAAATAATTCAGGATTCCTGGATTTAAATGGCATACAACAAGTAACCCTTGAGGCAGTCTTTCCAATCTTCCTACTAAAATATCTATGGAAATACAGAACAAGATGTAAACTTATACCCTTAAAAACTTAAAATTCCAGACAAAGTATTGTCAGATATGGGGAGGAATTTTTACTAACTTATTATGGTTATGAAGATGAACTTTGGAAAGAAAAAGTCTTTGCTCTAAGAAATTCAAGGGCTTTATCAACCAGAAAAATGCTCAGATTCAATCTGTCTTTAAAAGCATTGTGCAGGTGCGGGGTGCCTGGCTGGCTCATTTGGGAAAGCATGTGACTCTGGATTTGGGGTCTTGGGTTTAAGCCCCATATCGGGCATAGAGCTTATTTAAATAAATAAATAAATAAATAAATAAATAAATAAATAAAAACAAAAGCATTGCATAGGCTCAGTATCCCCTTTTCAGAGAAGACATTTTGCCTCTCAAATAATGAGTCCTTTGTTCAAATGCTATTTCCTTCAGACTGCTTATCCGAGTGTTCATTTCATATCTGTCAAGGGGACTACCTCCATCTTACCCCTTCCTCTCTCTCTCACAATGTTTATGCCCCTTTAGGAGCAAGAAGAAAATCTATTTTTGGTCATCAGCCTATCCCCAGAGTCTTGTGCAGTACGTCATAGAAAGAGAAATACAATAACCATTTCTTTAATGAACAATCCTTTTGTTCCATCAAACATTCTTAAATGATTAAGTAAATGAGCAAAATAAGAGAAAAGTACAACACACTGCATCTCAAAAGGCATCCACCCTGCAAAGTGAGATGCTATAATAGGAACCAAAGCATTAAAGTCAAAATAGCAATCCACAGAGAATTGTAGTTTTTTTTTAAAGATTTTTTTTTATTATTATTATTTGAAAGAGAGAGAGAGATGTGAGAGAGAGAGAGAGAGAGATCAGGAGCAGGGGAAGAGGGAGAAGCAGGTTCCCCGCCAAGCTGGAAGCCTGATGGGAGGGCTCAATCCCAGGACCCTGGGATCATGACCTGAGCCAAAGGCAGATGCTTAACTGACTGAGCCACCCAGGTGCCCCAGAGAATTGTAGTTTTTAGCATAATCCAGAGAATAAAAGATGCTGGAAGAGGGATCAGATAGTAGGAGAAATCTATATCTCAATAAACCAGAGTTTTGTGGGTTGGAATACCTGCAATGCAATGGTGATTGGGCAAGCACTGTATATATGTACCTGCCATAATTCAGAGACTGAAGAAATATAGTGTGGCATGAGTAGAAACACGGGAAACTGCATAATTTCTTTCTTTTCACCCACCTAGTCTGAATAGATCTTCAAGAAGTAAAATACTGAATTGCTATTGCTAAAGATCCTTTGGTAATACAAAAGAAAAACTTGAGAAATACTCCCAGAGTACAGGGTAAAAGGAGAGAGAGAGAAGAAAAGCAAGAAAACAGAGAACAGTTGTAAAGAACATAATAGATACCTAAACCAAGGTATTCTGGGAGAGGAAATTAGAATGGTCAAAGGAGGATAGAATAAACTTTGACCAAAATGTTTTAACGGAGAAGATCACAGGAAGATTCACCATAAAAAAAAGATGCTATTTCTCTCAAAATTAATCGACAAATTCCATGTGAGTCTAATAAATATTCTGACAGTCTTTCTGAAAAATGACAAACTAATTTTATTTATAAAAAAGAGCAAACAGTTAAGAATATCCTAGAAATGTTTTAAGGGGGAACACAAGTTGAAGAGAACTACAGTGTCAAAATTATAGCTATAATATTCGGCAGTGTGGAATTGGTAACAAATACATTGACAAATGAAATAGCAGAAAGCACAGAAATAGACCTATACAAATATGGAAACTTAATTATGACAGACCTGGTATTGTGGAACAGTGACAGTTGGGCCTTCAGCAAAGTATAAGCAATGGTCGGCGTCGATTTGGAAAGAAGCAAATGAAAAGACCTGAAATCAGTTACATACATCACACCCTATAAGAATATCAATTCCAAATGGGTTAAAGACCAAATTTGAAAGGCAAAATTAAGTTGAACACGTACTTAAAGAAAAAGAAATAAATTCTCAGATTGAAAAGGCAAACATGTAATGAATACACTTGATCTTAGCCAAAAGGCTGAGAAGCGATAAACACGTAATGAATAGGAAAAATAAAAATCCTTCTACATCTAGACTTAGACTCAAACCGCAGTCCACAAAGAAATATCCTGAAAGCTAACAAAGAATATACTACCTATCACGGAATAACAATTAGATTGACAGTGAGTATCTCATAAACAAAAGTAGAATTCAGAAACATGTGAGATTTGCTGAGCAAATATTACTTTCTCTTTAAAGTTTTATTACCAATTAAACTATAATTCATGAGTAAAAGAAAAATAAATTCATATCTAGACATAAAACTAATAGCACAATTTAGTCTATCCAGAACTTCATTACAATTTTATTAAAGGATATTCAGTAAGAAGTAAAGTAAACCCCTGGAAAAAGGTAATATGTGAGAAACAATGATGAAGAAAATTGATAAACCATATCAGCACATCTAATTAAGACTACAACGAACAAAAACTTACAGTTTTGTGATACTAAAACAAAATTTCACAGAGAATTTGAGGACAAGTATGGGAGAAGATGAGCGTGAGTAGAATAAAAAATAATAAAGTTAATGAAGGAAGTGTTATTCCTCACCCTTAGTGCCAGTGTTCTCTTTAATAAACTCACTCCTGACACAAAGACTTGAAATGAGATGGCATGTTATTTTTTTTTTTTAAGATTTTATTTATTTGACAGAGAGAGAGAGAGCACAAGCAGGGGAGAGCAGCAGACAGAGGAAGAAGAAGGAGACACCCCGCTGAGCGGGGAACCCAAGACAGGACTCGATCCTGGGACTCTGGGAACATGACCTGAGCCAAAGACAGATGCCTAACTGACTGAGCCACCCAGGCATTCCATGAAATGACATGTTATATTCAGGCATTTCACAGATGAGTGAAATTTGAGTGTGTTATCTTAATATAATACATACGGTGGAGCTTCAACAAATTCACCTGGAAATAATTGAACTAATGATATTATTGTAAAAAAATGTTTCATTGTGCTAACATTTATTATAATAAATCTCAAAACATTTTAAAAAGAAATCCTCTTGCAAGTAGGTAGAATAAAGGGGGTAACTTCAGTTTCTGGTTCACTGATATTATAACGCAAACTACAAGAAACTAATTAAAACACAGTAAGGGAAAGAAAAGCAAGTGGGGAGTTTAGGAAGTTAATTTTTTTAATTGAAACGACCATGGCTCATCAATATTCTGTGATAGGACTAGTAAAATTTTTAACCATTATTACTGTCCTAAAGCTCAGTTTATTTTGAAAGAAAAGTCTCTACATATATAATTTTGGTAAAAAAAAATCAATAATCTGAGAATTAAAAAATAAATAATCTGATAAGTATGCAATTATTGTATTAGCATATATAAATTTCCAGTTGTTATTTAAACTCTATTCTCATAAAATTTAAGATTTTTTTTTCTGTAAGCTGTATATGCTCTGTTTTCAGGTGAACAAAAAACAGTTATTCTACACTTGAATACTCAAAAGCTAAGGATTACTTGTTCAGTACTTATCCATTATGTATTTAGAAATCTTAAATAAATGTAGTATTTTTTTCCTACACTAGTACACTTAGAAATATGACTACTTTATCACTTGTGAAACCATCAAGAACTCAAGAGGAAAAGCAGTAGATTGTAAAAGAGATAGAATTAATAATTTATATTTGAAATTTTAATTCACATTCAACTATTATTTTTCTACTCACTGAAACTCTATATTTAAAACTAATGCCAGGGAAGATAGATTGACTTAAAGTAATGCTGATTCATAAACATTTCAATGAACCAAAAGTATAATTTAATAGCAAGAGAAGTAGAGCTTTGAACAGAGCAAAGGAGAAAATTGTATTATTACAATCCTTGCCAAGAAGGTGAGCATGTCCAATTGACTCACATTTCTTGGGACATTTACTCAGAAGTATCTCTTATTTCTAAAAATCAGGTCAAGTTTGTTATTGCATTAATGCACTTTTGTGATTAATTTTACTAATGAAGAATATCCATTTTCACAAAGCATAAGTAAAAATATATCACTTTTAGAGAGAAGAGATTTGCAAGGTCAATTGAGTTATTAAATAGTATAGGGTGGATGTATTGTACTTTTTTAGAAAAGAAAACTGAATTATTATGCCAAAGGAAAGCAAAAAGCATTTTAGTTTTTATCTGATTGTAAATTAAGCAGCATAATGAATAGAAAAGTAGATTTAACCAGGTCCAGCTATTTTAGTCATAAGTATTAGCAAATTTAGAAGTGTATAAAGTAAAATGTCTCTATTAAAATTTTGAAGTTGCCTGATTTTAAAGATTTATAGTATGGCATATCATGAAACAAAATATATCAGTTTACCATAAGCCAGGATTGAATTTTATTTCATTTTAATATAAATGGTTGAAACCAATAAAAACTGTTCATCATTTTGCCAGAGTCAGCTTCAGAACTTTAGCCAGGTTCAAATTATAACTATATTTTACTTTAAAAAAAAAAAATCAATGCAGCTTATATCAGTTTCTCCTTACTTTAAATTTAATTCTGGCATATTTGTTGAAGATTCAAAATAGATTTCAAATTTCAAGATGCTGCCATTAGTGTCTTAAAGCCACAGTCTTTATTTTATTTTTATTTATTTATTTTTTTTTTAATTTGACAGAGAGAGAGAGAGAGAGACAGCGAGAGAGGGAACACAAGCAGGGGGAGTGGGAGAGGGAGAAGCAGGCTTCCTGTGGAGCAGGGAGCCCGACGCGGGGCTTGATCCCAGGACTCTGGGATCATGCCCTGAGCTGAAGGCAGATGCTTAACAACTGAGCCACCCAGGTGCCCCTTAAAGCCACAGTTTTTAAATGTGGCAGTGATTCCTCTGAATACTGACTGTGGCCCAGGCTACTCGATAGCATAGAGTAGATATTGAAAAAATAAGAGAAGTATACCCTATGAAGAGGAAATCTAATAGAATCAGCATTACTTTCCTTGTTTTTTGTTGTTGTTTTTCCTTTGGGGGGCAGAGATTAAAAGTTGATTTCAGGGGCACATAATCTTTTGTTTGTATATTCAGCATTTGTAGATGGATGGATGATAGAACTATGACTAGCAAGGGTAAATTAAACAAGGCATTGCACAATTATTTAATTTACATTAATAAAAATTTATCTGAACGACTAGTTGAAAAAGATGTTAAAGTTCCTTAACAGGCTGGAGTAATACAAATGAAACATATCTTCAAAGTACGTGGATTTCAATTGGAGCTTCCAGCCTGGGAAGATCCTTCCTCTAGTTTCCTCCACCCTGTGTCCCTGAGCAGCACTGGGTGAGATGGGGAAAACGGAAGAGCACAAGCTTCATCGGTATTCCTCCAACATTTGGCAGTGGGCACAGGGGCTTTGGTAGACACGTTTCTGTTGTGACTTATGTATGTTTTCTATGAACCACGTTCTTCTCTTGCTGAAGCAACTGTGACCACCAACAGCAGTTTTCTGTAGTTTCTGAAACTCTCTGACTGAAAACCAGCTGTGAGTCTGACACTCACCCTGGGTGACACTCTTACCTTTAGCTTTGGCAATCATTTATAGATACCCCATTCATCTTAAGAACTTTTGTCCTACTTGGAATACCTATAACGGCCTTGGTTTTCATGTTTAAACTCTGATAAATACAAGCGGGAGATACCATTTCTATGGGAGGCAGGGGGTGGAACGTGGATCAGGAGAGGCTTTAAATGAAAGTGACCCTGGAAATGAGATTGCAAAATATTTCATTGTCAAATGAGGTCAGAACACTTCCAATCAGAGCAAACATATGCCAGCCATGGGACTTGAAATTCCATGGAATTTTTTTTTTTTTTTTTTTTTTTTTTACAAATAATACGTACTAAAAATATTCATACCAGGATGGGATTAGGCAAAATCAGGGATGTTTTCTCAAAGAGATGGAGTTTTAAAAAATTACATAGTGCTCAGAAGTGCAAATAGGAGAACCTCTACACCGATTTGAGTGTGGAATTTTCCAGACTGAGATAAACAGAAAATGGCCCCCCTCAAATTAGCACACAGGCACTTAGGACTAGAAAGAAGTTACTTTTTTCATCAAGAGCTCACCTGAGCTGAGCTGCTAGGGGTGGGAGTAGCAGCCAATTAAAGAAACAAGCGAAAAGTGGAAGACTTAAGACTTTACTCAGGTATTGTGATGCTCTAAGCAAGAGCCTAAAACTCTAGAAAGGTCAGTTAGCCCTGTTTCATTTTTCCCCATAGAATGGAGTACAAGTTGAGAGTCAGGTGGATCCAAAAAGACGTTGAGAACATCTCACTGTCGAGGAAGCCCCAGACGAGAGCTCTGGCAGTTTTATGAACTTCAGGGTCAGGGGAAGGGATGCGGAAGGGCTAGGAGTGGAAAAGTACTGGGTAAGGAGTCAGAGTGGGTAAAAGTGTCTTCAAGATTTCCTCAAGGTTCAGATAAAGGGGACCTCGAATTTAATGCCCCAAGGCTAGGAATGCAAGTATGTGAACAGCATGACCTGCCAAAGGAGCCCAATCCTTGACTCAATTTCTCACTTCAGAGACCACAGTGCATTGGCTGGGCACCAAGTCTGGGGTGGGGTGGGCAGCTTCACCCTAGAAGGACCCCCAGGTCAAGCCTCTGTAATGGCCTACCTTTAGGCCTGAAAAAATGAAACAAATGTTACCTAAGAGACAGGATCAGCCAGGAACCTGATCAATACACTTGTTGTTACCGACCCTCAAAATGAGATCCTGAGATTGGATTGCCACCCATGTGAAGAGCACACAGAAAATCTCCTGGTATGCGGTGGTAAGAGTTAATTTGTGGCTTGCAGCAGCCTCATGATTACTTAAATTAACATCAGTGGCTGCTAGGAACGCAGTATAGGTGTGTATAAAATGACTGTGGCGCTTAGCCACCATGGCAGTAATAATAATTAAAAAATAGCAAATTATGAGGTAAATTGGCTGCCTTAGAATAAATAAAATAAAGTATGGGTAGAATACTACCTATAGAGCAAAAAACAATCACTCTACGACTTAATGTTACCATTGATAATAGTGACGACATATTTTCAAAATAACTTCTCTACAAATATATCTCAGAACTCAGCCTACTATCTTAAACATATGATCCAATAGTCTAGATTGCTTACATACAGGTAATCCACATTAGTACTCAAATAGTTTCTAAAGTGTTGTCAGTCATTTTTATTCAGACATAGATATGATGGTTGGCCTTAGATGAAATATTAAAAACACTAAAATAACATTTTTCCCACTTAGTTACTTGCAGCTAGACAAGCATTGAATCAAAACCCTTGCACAAACAACACACCATCATATTGTCTCATTGATATAAAATGTGACATGCCAGAAGTTAATAAATGAGAGCTTAAGTTGAATTTTAGCTTGATATATCCTATGTACCTTCCCTTCCAGTGTTTTTTTTTTAATTTAATTTCCTTAATTACATAATTAATTCAGAAAGTATTTATGGAACTTTTACTATGCTCAAAGGACTCTTCTTGGTGTTACATTGCATAAAACATGAATTGGAGCTTTCAGCTTCTACAGTTACACATTTTTTCCCCCAGAATTCATTTGAAAACTATGAAAAACATCACATACAAAATATAAATTTCTGAGAAATAAAAGTGTAGCTGATGTCCTCTGTGCATCTAGGTCTTGGAGAGGAATCCAGGCTCTCTCTCACCTCCCGTTACTGCTCAGGACTTGTGAGGGCTTTTAAAAAATGGAGTCCAAAACTTTACATTAATTACTTTAAACTCTCATTTGATGTGTTGGAGACTGGAATATTTCCTTTCCAAAAAAGTAAATTATGGATCAGTTTCTTTATAATGAAACCCAAACCAATTCAAAACAAATCACAAAAATAAGAATTAAACTCTCCAAATGTTATTAAATTCCAAAGATAATATCAAGAGCAAGTAATTTGGTTCAAAATCTCAGCATTTATTAGTTACAATCTTTTCACCAAACATGACATTTGTTAATTTAAGATAAATCTTCAAACTCTCTTAGATACAGAAAGTTGGTATAATATTTCACTTAAATATAAACGTTCATGATCCATTCGTTATTTTTACAGAAACCTACAGAAATGTGATGCTTTATTATGATCAAACACAAATATGTTTTCTAAGATAGATGGCAGTCTAAAAACTTTACAATATCTATTTAATAAAAAGTGCATATAACTGGTACATATGAATCTGGGAATTGTATTACAATTTTTTCAGTAATCATTCCTGACATTCATACTGAGAATCACAGAAACTTCATAAATAACCTCATTTGATTCTTACACCTACTTTGTGAGGTACATAAGGCAGGAAATAGCCTTCGAAAGGTTAAGTGGCTTGTCCAAGGTCCAAGTATTAAGAGGCAGCAATAAATCCAGAAATTGGGATTTTTGTATAAGATCATTGCACTTTCCACACTAATACTCTAATGGACCTGACACACACACAAAATTGATTAATATAATGTGATATTATAATATAATATAATATAATAATAATTTCTATATGATATATTCTTATAAATAAAATGTTTTTTAAGGGGCGCCTGGGTGGCTCAGTCATTGGGCTTCTGCCTTCGGCTCGGGTCGTGGTCCTGGGGTCCTGGGATCAAGCTCTGCATGGGGCTCCTTGCTCAGCGGGAAGCCTGCTTCTACCTTTCCCTCTGCCCCTGCTTGTGTTTCCTCTCTCGCTGTCTCTCTCTCTCTCTCTCTCTCTGTCAAATAAATAAATAAAACCCCTAAAAAAATGTTTTTTAATACCAAATAAAAATAATTTTATTCTAGAAGATGAGACTAAGAAAACAAGAAAACTGGTCTCATAACTATTGTTAATATTTCAATATTTTTGTATTTCTCTAAGTAATATAAGTAATGCATATTTATGTAATCTTTATTTTTAAGGAAAATATATTGTATTTGGTTGCATAATAGTTTAAATGCCCTGGAAGAAATAATCTTGCTTTACCAGGAATAAAATATCAACTCGAATCAGGGTCACTTTCCTCTAGACCTCTTCCCTAAATCTTAACGGGTATTTTTCTATTCCAGCATTTGTCAGAAAAGCCCAAATCAGAAGGGTTTTGGATCATTCCGGGCAGGTGCAAGAGGACTTTCCTCTGGTCCTGCTGTAATGGCAGCCCTTGTCCTCTTAGCCCAACATGGAGCCATCAGCTCAGTCCTTTGCATCTGTGGCTCTGCCTTCAAAGTCATTCTTTTTTTTTTTTTCTTTCTTGATTGCATCCCTTCTCTGTCTCCTTCAGCCCAGGCTGGCAACATTCCTGTTGCTATAAAATTCTCAAAACCTGTCCATCTCCTGTGCGACTCAGGGAGGTTCAAGGTTTTGATAAGTGGGTCTTCCACAGATCTTTTCTGGGTGATTACGTCTCTATTTTTGATTTGTGCTAAGATGTTTGGTTAAATCCATGTGTGACATACCTAATGTCTTTAGCAAAAATTGTCAAACACCGTTGGTGTTCCCTCCAGAGTGTGCTTTCTCATTTTTTATGATATGGATACGCTGAGACTTTCCCAGATCTTCAAGTTCTGGTTTCTTTTTGCTTCTTGCTAGTATATATTTTGTAGGCATGTCATTTTAGGCTCCCTTTGAAGAAAACAATTTTTCACACTTTCCACATTTTTTGATGACCTTCAAAGTTGTTGCTGTGGTTTCTTAAGATTTTATTTATTTATTTGACAGAGAGAGCGAGCGAGAGAGCACAAGCCAGGAGAGCATCAGGAGCTCTGCTGAGCAGGGAGCCCAACACAGGGCTCGATCCCAGGACCCTGGGATCATGACCTCAGCTGAGGCAGACGCTTAAGGATTGAGCCACCCAGGCGCCCATGATCTTCAAAGTTTTAAGTAGTAGTTGTCATGATTTCTTTTTTGTAGAAGGACCTGAAGTTGGAATTTGTCTGATATTTTTCTAATTAGATTAGAATTATTTTTTATATAGTTTTTTAAAGAAGACTGCCACAGAGGTACAATGCCATTTTCATCACATAATATCAAGGGTACATACTATCAACATAATTTATCACTATTAATATTAACCTTGACCATCTGGCTGATGTAGTATTTGTCCAGGTTCTTCACTGTGAAGTTATTTGTCCCCCTTTCAAACTCTTGGGTATTCAGTCCACACTTGAGTGCAAAGTACCTATAAAAATTATATGAAATTCTTTTACATGGGAGATTTGTATCTTCTTTCTCATTTGTTTATTTATTACATCCTTTATATTATTATGAGTCATGGATACTTATTTTATACTCTCAATAATGATGTAATATTACTTTCTTTTGTCAAATTGTTCCCATTTTAGTTCTTGTGACTTCTTTTTAGTTGGTTCCTGTGTCCCTTTGACACATCCCACTCATTATAGGATTTTTGAGCACTTAAATTTTTTGCATCAAAGAATTTTCAAGCTTATCTTGTATAATTTCTGGTCCATTTATAGAATCAGTGATTTCCCTGAGGGGTTCCTTTTATTGGAGAATGACATTAGAAACTAAAATCTGGATAGTGAGTGATAGTTTATTCTTACACATTAATTTATATTTTAGGTATTTAAAGTTATACATATAAAATATTAAAATGAATTAAAACTCCACATTCTATAAATAAGTACTTTTATAACTTTTGAATTCAAATATTTGTTGATTTTGTACCATGTGGATATCTTCCTCAGAATTTCATTCATCTTTTAACTTTGTTACTTGTGTCTTTTTCTGTATAGACTTAACACATATTTAATGTAAACAAATGGGTCTCTCTTTTACTTTTTGGCTTATGCTTTGTTTTGTTAATGTAATTTTTAGTACCCTCAGAATATAAACATATTCAACTGCACCATTTTAAAATATTTTAAATTTCATTTCTGTATTATGTCTTTAATTGAACATGTTTTGGGTTTTTTTAAAAGATTTTATTTATTTATTTATTTTAGAGAGAGAGAGAAAGAGAGTGAGTGCTCGAGTAGGTGTGGGGCAGAGGGAGAGGGAGAGAAAGTCTTAAGCAGAATCCAATCATGAACTAATCTGTAATGCTACTGTTCTCAAATATTTTACACACACACACACACACACACACACACACACACACACACACACGGTTTGTTTCTAGGCCTTCAACCAAACTCATTATTTAAGACAATGTTAAACTACACCATTAAATAAATCTTGGTATCTGGTAGATTGACCAGATATCAAGTTACAGTTTTTCAAAAATATCTAAGCCATGATTTTATCTTATCTTGGGAATTTGGACTTCTGTGATGGTTGATAATGGGAATATAATAGATTGGATAGCAGTGGTGGCTCATTCAGCTGCTATGTATGAGACTGTTTCTCCTTTTTCCCCCAAACCTGCTGGTTTAGTCTAGAGTTTAGGCATTTTCTTTTCAGCCTCTTTTGATAGTCCCTGTTTAAAAATGGGAATTCTGTATAGCTCCTATGTATTATTGTATAACTCCTGACTTCTGCCTCTTTTGTAGACTATTTTTTGTTTCTTATAGGAGACAAATTCCTAATTGCCCTTACCTTCTGGACCCAGAGATCTACAAGTCCAGCGCCTTTAGCGGCTCACAACTTTGATTTCCACCCACAAATAAGTTTACCTTTGTGTGTGTGTGCTTAGATTTAGGAAGAAGATGGAAACTCAAGTGGTCATTTTAACAGTCTATCAAACTAGAATAGTAGTAGTTTTTCTTTCCACATGTTGAAGGGGAATTGAAAAAAGGGAATGGACAGAGAGTTGATGTATTATGTAACTGCAAGTAAAATCATTTTGTGAAAACATAGAGATCGTTAGGTATGAGTACCGAAAAAGAAGTTTGAGAAATGGGCAACTCGTCCGTGGCAGAATAGAGTTTCAGAATAACAGTTCTGTCTTTCTATATTTAATTCCTTCCTTAATGATGTTTTATTATTCACTAAGATTGAATAATACATGCCATGCATGCATATAAGCCATTCGTTAAAAAAAAAGAAAGAAAAAAAACTCAAAGCAGGACATAATGACAGATTTTCAGTAAACAAGAACAGGTTAAAGAGATTGAATGGAAACTAAAAGCTAAATCCCATACGCTTTCACCAAGAGAAATCTTCAGTCCTCAAACATCCCACTCCTGTGCTATTAAAACTCTAAGCTATTATGAAATACACGTTGGTACTGGAAGGCACTCATTATCTATACAATAATAACCTCAGGAAAACCTACATCTGCATGCCTCCTGCATTCTCAACATTGAGAGTATTGGAATCTCTAGAGGGTTTTCCCTTTTATTTCCTAATAATAAAGAATTTGGAGACTTAGGTGGTTTGGAAATATTTACTTTATATGAATGTTATGTAAATATATACTTAGTATTTGAAACATTATAAATTAGGGAGTCAATTCTCTAAATTAAACATTTGCAAAATAATGTCACTAGTGGGCTTTCTTAAAATTAAAGGCTTTGAGAATTACAAAAACTGCTCTTTGGTGTTCAAAACTCCCTCTCTATATTTACTTTTTTGTCTTATTTTGTCAATGTGATCTATCCGAACAGTTATTTAGGGAGAATAAAGTTGTTATTTGATATTGAAGATTAAAGTTTTGCTTCTTTTCATCCCCTCTTCCATCTCACCTCCACTTCCTTACCCTGACCAAGAAAGTTGTTAGCTAGAGGTTCACCTGAGAACTGACAAATGTCGCTGATGGATTAATGACAGATTTCTGGAGTATAAAGTATTCAATATTTTAATAGGTGAAGAAAGATGAGAAAATGGAACATTTTCTGTGTTGATTTGATACAATATTGTCTTTTTATTTGTTTTGAAAAGCCATCCACCCAAAGGGTAAAATAAAACAATTTAAAAATCAAATGCCACATTTGTAAAATATATGATTTTATATTTTATTTCACTGCTTTATATACTTTCAACAGTTTTTTTTTAAATCATAGAGCTAGATAGTTTTGTTAGACCAAAATTAAATTTCACAAATCTTTATGGATCTTGTGTTTAAAGACATTTCATCTGACACATGAACTTGCCTTTCTTCTCTCCTGCAATTTCATTAAAATCATATGAAGAAATAGAAAAAAATATAAACCAATAATAAGCTGAGTCAGAACAAGGTCAGCAGTGAACAAAGGATTTCTGGATTTGGGGAAGATAAAAGTTATAAAATTGTGTTGGCAAATGAAAGTAGAGGTAATGAAAGCATGACAAAGTCAATCTGCCCTGGAAAGGTTTTGGACTCTGAGTCCAAGAAACTATGGAGGAAGCTAGAGAGGAAGGATGAAACAAGGAGAGATTAGCGATGAAAATGGATGGATTAATAGAAAGTTGCTTTGTTTTAATATACAATTTACCCTCCAGCCTCCATGCATAGTTCAGGCAGCCTAGAGTTTACCCACAGAAGGAATAAACCAATATTTTCGCTTAAGGATATGAAAAACAAAACAAAACAAAAGTACAAGGAGTGTCCAAAAAACTTAGTGGGTACTGACATTTCAGAAGAAAACCCTTTCACCATTTCATTTCAATCTTGTGAGAATAACAAATAAACTCAACGCTCACCCTAAAAATAAGCATGTCCGTGAAGAAAGGTCTTCATATTCTTATTTGAAAAAATTATAGATTACAAATAATTATTACATATTTTCTTAAAAAGTTACCACCATACATAAAAAGATTTTTATTTATTAGCATAAACCAGAATAAGTATAAACAGAGTAAATGACTTAGGCTGAAATAGATACTCAAGGAGACCATCCAAAAGGATATTAAAATGTATTTATTAAATGTTATCTTTAAAAAATGGAAAAGGTAGGGCATATTCAAAGAGATGCAAAAATAAATGAAGAAATAGCCCTTAAAAGCTAAAAAGGCCATCTGGTCCTGGGTTTTTCTTCGTTGGCTTTTGATTACTGATTCAATTTCTTTATTTGTTATTGGTCTGTTCAGATTTTCTATACTTCTTAATTCAATCTTGGTAGGTCTTATGTTTCTAGGAATTTACCCATTTTTTCTAGGTTATCAAATTTGTTGGCATGTAATTGTTCAAATAGTCTCTTATTATTCATTTATTTCTGAGGCATCCATTGTAATATTTACTTTCTCATATCTGATTTCATTTGAGTTCTTCTCTTTTTTTTTTCCCCTAGTCTAAGGATCTATTGATTTTGTTTATTTTTTCAGAAAAACTATTCTTACCCTTGTTAATTTTTTCTATTATTTTTCTATTCTCTAGTTGTTTTATTTCTGTTCTAATCTTTCTAATTTCCCCCCTGCCACTAACTTTGGACTTGGTTTGTTCTTCTTCCTTGGGGTGTAAAGTGAGGTTGTATATTTGAGATTTTTTTTCTGTTTTAATGTAGCTGCTTATTGCCACAACCTTGTTCTGTCTTAGTACTGCTTTTACTGCATGCCATAGATTTTGGCATGTTGTGTTTTAATTTTTGTTTGTCTCAGGATATTTTTGAAATTCTCTTTTGGTTTATTTTTGACCCAATGGTTGCTCAAGAATACATTGTTTGGTTTCTACTTTATTATGAACTTTTCCATTTTCTTACTGTCATTACTTTTTAGTTTTATTCTATTCTGTTCAGAAAAGATAGTCGGTATGATTTTGATCTTCTTAAATTTGTTAAGACTTGCTTTGTGACCTAACATGGGATCTATCCTAGAGAATATTCCATGTGGACTTGAGAAAAATGTGTATTCTGTTGCTGTTGGGTGGGAAGTTGTATATATGTCTGTTAGGTCCTTTTAGAATATTATCCAATTCTTTATTAATTTTCTATCTGGATGTTCTATCCACTTTTGAAAGTGGGTTATTGAAGTTTCCTACTGTTTTTGTATTGATGTCACTTTCTCCCTTCAGATCTGTCAATATATGCAGATGCTCCGCTGATTGATGTATATGTATTTACAATTGCTATATCTTTCTGCTGAATTGACACTTTCATCATTATATAATAACCCTATTTGTCTCCAAAGTCAGTTTAGACTTAACATCTATTTTGTTTGCTACAGGTATAGACATTTCTGCTTTGTTTTGATAGCCATTTGCATGGAATATCCTTGTTAATTTCTTTATTTTCAGCCTAAATTTATCTTTTAATCTAAAGTGAGCTCTTATAAGGTGCCTGGGCAGCTCAGATGGTTGAGCGACTGCCTTCGGCTCAGGTCATGATCTCAGGATCCTGGGATCGAGCCCCACGTCAGGCTCCCTGATCAGTGGGGAGCCTGCTTCTCCCTCTGCCCCTCCCCCAACTGATGCTTGCTCTCTGTCTCCCTCTCTGAAATAAATAAATAAAATCTTAAATTAAAAAAGTGAGCTCTTATAGACAGCATATATTTGGGTCTTCTTTTTTAAAATTTATTCAGCCACTTTATGTCTTTTAATTAGGGAGTTTAATTTATTTACATATAAAATAATTCTTGATAAGAAAGGATTATTACTGTCATATTGTTACCTGTTTTCTGTTTGTCTTATACCTCTTGTCCCTCTTTTTCTCTCTTGCTGTCTTAGTTTGTGTTTTATTATATCTTGTTTTGTACTGATAGACTTTGATTCTTTTCTTTTTTTTCTTTTGTATAACTTTGATAGATACTTTTTGAGTGTGCTTATATAAAATATCTTATAATAGTCTATTTTAAGCTGGTAATAACAACTTAACTACACTTGCGTACAAAATCTCTACACTTATTCCTCTCTCCCACCCACTTTACATGTTATTAATGTCAAAATTTACATCTATTTATATTGTATACTATTAAGAAAGTATTGTAGCTATGATTATTTTAGTATTTTTGACCTCTAATGAATTCTGTTTCTTACTACTAAAAGTGCCTGGTAAAATATCATTCAGATAAAAACAAAGCAAACAAACACAAACCTAAAGCAAAAAACAAACTATGTAGTGCTCACAATATTAATTTAATTGGTATATTCTATGTTAATAGTTTGGGAGTAAAAATGAAATATTCCTGACAGTTTCCAGAATGTAATGGTTAAATCTCCACCTATGTTAAGTATAAACAGTCCCAAATTCCGATATACATACTACTATGTCTCCAACTTCTTACTCTTTATGCTAGGGGCCTCCAAGTACTGAAAAGTATCTTTACTGTTGTGGAAGAGACAAGTTCCATCCTATTCTGGTGTCCTATTTGTAGCAGAGAAGAACTTCCTCCTCTACAGCAGAAGCTCTTGTGGTGTTGTTTGGAATTTAGATGCTGGAGTAAAATTCCCTGATCTTTCAGTGACCATGAGTTTTAAGATGGCGTCTTGCCCCAGAGATAACAATTCATCCAGAACATGCTGTTCCTTTCCCTATTTTTGTGCTTAGAGATAATCCTCCAAGTCAAACTTGTCAGGACCCTTCTATTTTAAGTTCTTTTGGGTGTTTTGCCTGACCTTTTCTACAAAGTTGATGCCAGAGATTTGTGCCGTTCTGCCTCACATTGTCAGGGAATCTCTCTAATGGAAGTGCAGGGCTCAGGAGGTAAAGGTGATATTTATAAAGAGTGACACTGTATCATAAGATCATATTCAGGGAATTGCATCAAAAGCTAGCTTTGTCTGCTTAACCTGCCACCAGTGAGACTTCGGGGAAGCCTTCCCAGCTGTAGAGTATTTTGAATATTTAAGTTTTACATAAGAATTTTTAACCTTAAATATACAAATAGGGATTAAGATTTTTGCAAAGACAGCATCTGGGGAAAACTTACAATAAAATAACTGATAAATGACCAGGATCTTATCACATCAGTGAATGTCAATTAATCAACTACTATGTTCATGTAGGTGATCAAGAACTAGGCAAAAGCTGACAAAAACATTATGAGCAGAGAGACAATAGTGATTTCCACTCAAGAGCGTTTCCAAAGCCAATGATGGAGAAATACAATAATGCTTGTTTGAAGGGTGCCTGGGTTGCTCAGTGGATTAAGCATCTGCCTCCAGCTCAGGTCTTGATCCCAGGGTCCTCGGTTAGAGCCCCACATCAGGCTCCCTGCTCAGTGGAGAGCTTACTTCTCTCTCTCCCTCTGCCCCTCCCTCCCGCTCCTGTGATCGAGCTCTCTCTCTCTCTCATCTCAAATAAACAAATAAATAAATAAAATCTTTTTAAAAAAATGCCTAATTGATCCCAAGCAATTTAAAAGAAGCTATACTGATAAGAAATCCTACACGAGGCAGTATAAGGGTTGGTACTAAGACTACATGGCAAAGAAAAGAACCCAGCCCTAAGCCTTGGAAAAAAACCTGTAAGGAAGAAGCTAATCAGCTAAATTACCTGTCATGGTCCTACTCTGGACCAGTCACTCTGGGGATGCCTGGGCAAAGTTTCATGGACTATACTTGGTCAGGCTTAAACCAAAGGCAAATTAAAGTATTTTGAGATCACTACTTGACTTTGATTATTTTATCTTTATCCTCCTGGACTGGAAAGGCCTTACTATTACCATGGATCACTGCTAAGCTCTTGAATAAGAATACTGATATATACAGTGGTAATTTTGGTAATTGTAGTTCATTGCCCATATGGGGCTATAAAAAAACATGGAAAAATAAGTTATTTTTTCATGTCACATGAGATCTAAGAAAAGTGACAAAGGAAAAATCTGCAAATAATTACTCAGGTACCAATTTTTTAGGACAATTAAGACAGGTCATATTTTAAAACTAATCTGGCTTTAATTAATCTGGAGTATGGTTGTGATAGAAATTAGATAATTTGATTTATTAAATTGTCTTTGTTACCATTGCAAATAGAATAGATGCCAATGGGAAGCCATGTGAGTAACTTATTTTTATAAATAATATTTTAAAATGCAATAATAAGTTGTCTACAATTTAAGATAAGACAAGTCCCTTGTGGAATGATGTCAACAAGCTTTCTAGTGATAGAAAATGATTCAGACCAACTGGAAGCAAAGCATCAGCACCTTCCTAATTTGATTCCTCAGACATGAGTGTGTGATCAAAGAAGTAAAATGTGAACAATACTCTTGAATACAAGTAGCTTCATTTAGAAAAAAAGATAATAACAAATAAAGAATATTTATCACTGGCAGCTTGTGATTAATATTTGATTTACAGTGTATGTTGCATCTAAATCTCCTCCATTACTTACACCTATTAGCCTTCTTCCTACTGTCATCACTTTTCATCTCCTCACCATTGCTAAGAAATATATGACTGAGATAACTGCATCATATCCCACAAATACTGTGGTCTATTTAACTGAGACAGCAATATTCAAGAGCACACTGATGCTGACACAGATTTTAGTAAGAAAAATTTCACCCGGGAATAGCTCTCCTTGCTTAACTATTGAAGCCAGCATTGCTGAAAGATAGGGAGCAATACTGCAATTATTAAGAATTGAACCATATCCTCTGTCAGGATCCCATAGAGGTAAAGTTTGAGGTGTTTCAAGGGCATTTTAGAGAGTTTCAATTTACCTATGACAGGTAAGTCACAGTTAAGAAACCAGTTCATATATACCTGGAACATGTGAAAGACAGATGAGCCACCCCACAATGCATCCCATTTAGCTCACAGTTTATTATGTTTTTATTTTTATTATGTAAGAGAAGCATCACACTTTAATGATCACCAGCCTACATAATTCAGCATATTCACAGTCATAAATACCATCTATCACATTTGGTATTCCACTTGGCTGTTCTAGAATCATTCAAAATGCAGCAAACATAATTGCGAGAATTATTAAGATTTATATGAAGATGCTTTTTAAAATCTCCTTACTTTCTTTTACCTTTTGAATTCTTATTATATCCTAGCACGTAAAACACTCTCTGATCTGTTTTCAATTATTCCACAATAAAAGAATAATTATATCATATCTGGGTATCAGACAAAAGGTGATATACTTGATTCTACCATCACATTTTTATTACAATACCACTTATAGTCATTAAATATGTGACATTAAGGGAGGTGAATATTTAAGCTTCCTTTGTAACTCCTTCCAACCCTATGATTCAATCCTATGAGTTGAGAAAATAAAACATCTCAAGGTATATTTCAAATACTTTGTTTTTTAAGTGCAGTAAAAAATGATTGACTAGTTTTTCACCTTTTGTATAGACACATATTTAGTATAAGCTTATTATTTTATGCATGAAGAATATGTTGTTTAGCAGCACCCAAATAAATGAAGTGTGGAGAAAACACATTGAAATATGTTTTTAAAATACTTGTATTTGAACTTATATATTTTTAAATTTTATTTTGGAGTAAAGATTTTATTTAAATTTTAAAATATAATTTATTCAAGTTAAACAGAGAAAGACAATTACCATATGGTTTCACTCATATGTGGAATATAAGAAACAGAGCAACGGATCATCAGGTAAGGAAGGGAAAACTGAAGGGGAAGTCATGTGGGAGGGAGAAAAACCATGAGAGATTCTTAACTCTAAGAAACAAACAGGGTTGCTGGAGGGGAGGCAGGTGGGGAGATGGGGTAACTGGGTGATGGACATTAAGGAAGGCATGTGATGTGATGAGCACTGGGTGTTATACAAAACTGATAAATTATTGAACACTAAAAAAAAAAGAAAAAGTTTCTTTCTACAAACACACACACAGATACATATATAATTTTTATCCTAGAAGTATGCTGTGTGAGATTATTACTAGAGAAGGTAATTTTCTACAAGAATTAAAAATGAAGAGAGTACAATGATAAGATATGACTTTATTTTCACAAAGTTAACAAATATTTTAAGTCAACTGTATGCAAGTTACTGTACCAGACATTGGGAGATTTCAATTCAATCCAGTATATCTGTGTGCTTCTTATATCCCAGGTATTATATAAGATAGAAGGAATTGAGGAATAATACCTAAGAACTCCACTCAAAGAGTTAACGGTCTCTGGGGCACCTGTGTGGCTCAGTCAGTTAAGCAGCTGCCTGGGGCTCAGGTCATTATCCCAGGGTCTTATGATCTAGCCTGAGGTGGGCTCCCTGCTCAGTAAGAAATCTGTTTGTCCCTCTGCCCCTTCTCCTCTCAACCCCCTCCTCCTCAGTCCCTCCCCCCTCTCGTGATTGCTCTCTCTCAAATAAATGAAAAATGAAATCTTTAAAAAAAAAGTTAACAAAGAAATGGATATTCATTGACAACTGTAATAATGAAGGGATGGTCCACTTTACCTGAGTAAGGTGGAGCATGTTCCCAGAATACTGGATAGTTAAGATTGGATAATGGCTAAATAGCTCTTTTCTGTAGGACACTCGAAGAAATTTCCTCACTCTCCTCAAAACCTCTTTTTCATCAATGTGTAACAATTAAGCTATTCTTTTTGTTACATATTTTAATAAAGCTGAAGAATGGAATTTCATTTTTGTTACCTGAAATAATAAAGTTCAGAACTAATGACATTTATTAATACAAAAATTCAAATATAATTTCAAGATCAAATATTTTATAAATAAGCAGAAAACATTTTATGGAGTATATTTGAAAACATTTATTTCAACCTGTCCTTCAAAATATTTTTGTTTTAATTTTATAAAACAAGATCCTATCGAGTAAGACTTGACCTATCAGAGCACACTGAACATAGTGAGATGTGAAATAACATCATGATGATATAGAGTGTTTACAAGGCATAACTTAATTCAAAAAATCAAAAAAAGGGACGCCTGGGTGGCTCAGTTGTTAAGCGTCTGCCTTCGGCTCAGGTCATGATCCTGGTGTCCTGGGATTAAGCCCCATATTCGTTCCCTGCTCAGAGGGAAGCCTGCTTCTCTCTCTGCCTCTCCCACGCCCACTGCTTGTGTTCCCTCTCTCGCTGTGTCTCTTTCTGTCAAAAAAATAAATAAAATCTTTAAAAAAAATCAAAAAGAATTCCATTCCAAGCATAGTATTTATGTGGAAATGGAAATAAATCTGTTTTTTGTACTTGACACATTAGTGATATAGTTTTAGAATATAGGTGATATAGGTGAGGTTCAGTGGAGTGAGGTCAGGAGGCCATGACCAAGAAAGAATTCTTGAGACGTCTTTGGTGCAAAATGGTGGCTTATTAAAGCACCGGGGACAGGACCCGTGGGCAGAAAGAGCTGCTGTCCTGGGGTTGAGGGGTGGCTGATTGTATACTGGAGAGTTCGGGCAAGTAAGAAAAAGGGAGGTTTCAAAAGGGTTTTCATATGTTAAAGAAGACCCTCAGGATACTGGAGGGCTTGCCACAGTCAAGTTAAGATTGTTTTCCCCTCTAGTAATTAACATTAAGATAGTTGGGAGATTCCTGGAAAAATGTCACATAAGTCCTACCCAGGAGTAGGGGTAGGGGGTGGAAAGAGATTGCAGGGTGTCAGCTTATGCTTTGTCTTTTGCTCCCTCATCTTTAGGGTCAAGTAAAAAACAAAATCTGAAGTTGCAAATCTCAGTAAATTGACAAACCTAATATTCACTCTAGACTATGGAAGCAAAGGTTCTAGAGACTCTCAAGATTGCAAGCAACACACAATGTTCAGAGAGTGTTAAAATTTTAGTAGTAGTAAAATGTATCTTTGATATATATCAAAATAGGGGTAAAACAGAGAGTTTGCCAGTCCTTAGGCTACACAATTACAGAGATAGCTTTTTGACCATGAAAGAAAATA
Organism: Eumetopias jubatus; assembly: GCF_037043125.1. NCBI lineage: Eukaryota > Metazoa > Chordata > Mammalia > Carnivora > Otariidae > Eumetopias > Eumetopias jubatus. The sequence goes on along the minus strand of NW_028274818.1, from coordinate 18,265,142 downwards.
AAATAAACAGAAACAGGATGGAGCTTTATGCTAATGAATTTGACTACTAATTATTCTGCATTTGCCAAACACAACAGACATTAAGGATAATGAAAAGATTCTGGAATAAACTCCCCAAATTCAATGAATTTTATCCAAGGCTGTCTCCTGTGTTCTTGTGATTGTCTGGGGCCAAGTGGTGGCAGCAGTACCTAAAATTACCGCCATCTACAACCACCTGCCATGAATTCTGAGATCCTGAAGCTTCTCATAAACTCTCTTTCCTAAACTTTTGATTTTTTACCCTGCAATAAACCACAATTTCACTTTGGCTTTGGTTATACCCTTTTTCTGACTGTCCAGGAAAGGAAAAAAAAAAAAGTGTAATTTACTTTTATTCCTCACTTGTTATGGTATACTGCAACCATAAAAAAAAAAATCCAACAGCAACCAATAAAGCTGTCAAATAATGTATGAAGAAGAAAGAAGATGATGATAGATGATAGATAGATGATAGACAGATAGATGATAGATGGTAGACAGACAGATAGATAGACATTTCATATGATTAGTCCCATTGAATAATTTAGTAGGGTTAGATATATAATCAAAAATACCTTTGTTGGAAATTATATGTCTTATTTTTACTGAGACTGTGAATCTGTATTGTATGATATTGTAATGGCTTATTTGTTGATATAACAGTATCTTGGTTAAATGTGAGCAAAGACTTAGATAAATAATCTTCAGTTTCAGTCACCCATTTGAAAGACTATCTGGGTCATCTGGGCAGACAAGCTTACTTAACTGTCACTGACTTAGAAAAAAACAAATCTATTCATTCAGCAGACAATTTTGAGTGCTGATATAGATCAACCCTTGTTCTAAGTGAACAAAATGGATACACTTTCTCTCCCATGCAGCTTGTAATTCAGTGGAGGAGAAAAATAGAAATAAGTAAAAACATAAATATAATAACTACATACGGTAATGACTGTTGTGAAGGAGTTGAGTATCTTGAGTTCAAGATAGGTTCTCAGCATAGGGATCCCATGCTTTCCGGCACAATCAAAGGAATCTTCGCCCAGTGAAACTGCTGAGACCTGGGAATGAAAACTCCAGACAGGGAGAGAGTGGGAAATGTATGGCCTCAGGCAAGCAGAGACACAAGTGGCTAGAACGCAGGCTCCTCCACCACTGGGGCGAAGATTTGGCAGAGTTAGAGTCAGAAGTTCTAATTATGGCAAAAATAGCTAATATTCACTTTTTAGATAATTTTATGCCCAGCACCAAGTTAGGTATTTTAGTTTTAATAGGAATGCTACAGGGAGGATTTTGCTATTAATCCCAGTCTGTAGAAGGGAACATACAAGCTCACAGAGATGAATGACCTCAAAGTTAACCCAACAGATCACAGAGAAACCAGGCTTATACAAACAGCATATACACCTGTTCTCACTCTTATATTATTAACTCATAATTAAATTGTATTGAGCACTTGTTTAATGACAAGGATCAAACTAAACTCTAATATATATAATCTTTTAAATCCTTAGAGTAACCACATGATGTAAATACTTGTTTTTTAGTCTCATTTTGCAGATTAGGGAACTAGGGCCTGGAAAGGTCTTATGTCTTATGTATGTTTTTCAAAGTTACTCAGATAATGGGAACCAGAGCCAGGATTTGGATTAAGATCTGTTTTGGGGACTCCCAGAGACACAAGAAGAATGACTGTTTCATTTCTTTATCCAACATATTACCTTTTCAAGGTAGGAATTAAAGGTAGGGACAACACAGGGGATCAGAAAAAACCTTTGACGACATCCCTGTCCACTTTCAGAAACTGTCCAGTTCCATCCCTTTTGTTTACTAAAGACTCTTCTTGGTGTACAGAGCACACAGCAGGACATGATCATTCCCAATACCCAAATTTACAAAACCTTTCTGAAGAGAACAGCAAGACAAGAACTGGAAATGCTCAGGGATTCCCTCAACACCAATAAACTGCATACAGGGCTGTAAAGGGTCACACTGTATAAAAAGGATTTTTCCTGGTGACACCATGGAGAATGGGAAGAAAGAGAGGTCAACTCCTTACAAAAGAAAACTATTAAGAGAATTTGACATTAGCAAAATACCTAAGATTCTCCCCACACTCAACTTCTTTATCATACACATATGCACACACACATATGCACACACACACACACACACACACACACGCTAATTATAAAATTAAAACACTGGGAAAATATCAACATACTTTAAGTTTATTTCTAGTTTTCAGAGAAATCTTTAACATTAATGTAGAAATTATATAATATTTCCCATATATTCTAAGCAAGGGCATTTAGCACTAATTTATATGTTAATGTATAATAGGGCTTCTTAAGCATCAAACATACCAATTACCATTCTCCTCTGAATCATTTTAACTAATTCAAAGCACTGTTTTTTTTGTATTTATGTGTGTGTATGTGTATACAAAGATTCAACATATAATACTAATTGTCTTCTCCTATTCAACTACATTTCAGCTTATCTGCATGATGAAAGGATAATAAAAACTTAAAGGACACTTAAAAATGATCTATCTATTCCAGCATTCTCACATTACATATGAATTAATTGAAGCTCATGTGTTTGCTTTGACAGTACATATACTGAAATGGAATGAACTGAAGCCCAGAAACATGACTTGCTCAAGGTCATAGAGCTAATTGATGGGATGGTGAGGATTGGAAATCCAGTATCACTAAAGAAGTCATCTTTCCCTTAGAGCAATAGTTTTCACTTTGGGGGATGATTTCTCAATAGAGCAATAGCTGTCAAAAGGGGGTGATTTTTCCCTTTAGGAGATTTTGACAATATCTTGAGATTTTTTTTTTAAAGATTTTATTTATTTCTTTGAGAGAGAGAGAGAGCACATGAGAGGGGGGAGGGTAGAGGGAGAAGCAGACTCCCTGCTCAGCAGGGAGCCCGATGCGGGACTCGATCCTGGGACTCCAGGATCATGACCTGAGCTGAAGGCAGTCACTTAACCAACTGAGCCACCCAGGTGCCCCAAATAAGATTTTTTTTTAAAGATTTATTTATTTGAGAGAGCGAGAATGAGGGAGAGAGAGTACATGAGAGGGGAGAGGGTCAGAGGGAGAAGCAGACTCCCTGCTGAGCAGGGAGTCCGATGTGGGACTCGATCCCAGGACTCCAGGATCATGACCTGAGCCGAAGGCAGTCGCTTAACCAACTGAGCCACCCAGGCGCCCTATCTGCAGATATTTTTGACTGTTCCAGATGGAAGATTTTAATGGATAAAAGCCAGGGATGCTGCTAAATCCTACAGTGCACAGCACAGCCCCCCACAAAAATAAATCTCCAGATCAAATTGTCAACAGTGCCAAGGTGAAGAAACACTTTGGTAGAAAAAATGACTTTTCTTTTATTTTATTCATTAGAGTTCTTCAAGAAACAACTTCACTTAAAAATATAAAAATTGTCCCAATTAAAAAAAGGGCAAAATGATTCAATCTGAATCATGTATTATGTTATTCCTCTAGTTGCATATACCCGAAAACTGAAATTATTACACCAAATATTGCAATTGCATATAAAATGTAGCTAATTTGAATTGATATCTTATAGTAAAGTGTAAAGAGTACTTTTCGTCTGGATTTTAAAGGTATTAATATATATATATACTTTTAGAGCAGGTTTTATGTGTGTTTTTGTTTTAATGTAACCATAGAAGAACTTTCATCAGAATTACCATAAGGGCTTGTAAAAAATGCATGAAATTTACATTTTTTGGTTCTTATCTCAAAATAAATCCTGAAAATGATATAGTTTAAAAGCAGCCCAGTTGATTCATATATAATCCAGCAGTTAAGAATATCTCATCTACAGAGCACTGTTATATGTAAGTGATGAATTACTGAATTTTACTCCTGAAACTAATATTACATTATATGTAACTAACTAGAATTTAAATAAAAACTTGAAAACTTAAAAAATAGAATATCTCATTTACAGAAAAAAAACATAAAAACATGATTCTAACATATTGATAAGATTGAACTTTTACCCACTGCTAAATTTTAGTAACAAGTATATTTTATTGCAGAGTGGGCTATTAAATATGCAACTACAAACTGTCATAAGTGCTCTGATAATAGTACAGTGGATTATGGGGTAATGAAATATGGTAAATTCATTTACTGTGAATGTATAGGCATGGCCAATCAATCAGATTATGTAATCTGTATACAGTAATATTTAGTTGGTAGGGTAATAGGTGAAAAAAATTATTGGTTGTATTTTTCCATAGCTCACAGTTTGTCAGGTGAGTGTGATGAGATATCTAAGTGTTGAAAGTGTTTGGAATGGAGTGTTTATAGTATTAGCCCATGGAATCTAAACTGAGTAAGGTGGGAAGTAAAACAAGAAGAGAATATATTAAGACTTCAGACTCACTATACAAAGGGATATTTGATTTGGTAATTGCTGAAGCAATGTATTTTCAAAGTTTTAGAGTATGAGCAAGAGAGTGAGTAGCAAAGTTAGTTAACAGGAAGTCGTTGGAAATGAAGTCAGGGAATAAGAATGCAAGAAAATATACCAGCATCCTCCCTCCTCCCACATTCTGATAAGTACTCTCCATGCCCATGGTTCAAGCAGAAGTTATCAACTTCACACAATGTGACTTCATCTCTTGGTCTTATTTGAAAGGTCCAGAGGCAGCACTTAATCTAATTTAGGTAAATCAGTTTATTTCCCTAGATTTTGAGCCCTGGCCCAATCAAATTGTTTTTAATGACTTGAGGCATAAGATGAAAATGTTTGAGTTGCCAATGGGTATTTTTCTTCCCATGTGCTCCAGATCAAGATAAATTTTTTTAAAGATTTTATTTATTTATTTTAGAGAGATATAGAGAGTGTATGAGCTGGGGGAGGAGCAGAGAGAGGGGGTAGAGAGAATCTCAAGCAGACTCCATGTTGAGTGTGGAGCCCCACTTGGGGCTCGATCTCATGATCCTGAAATCATGACCTGAGCCAAAATCAACAGTCGCATGCTTAACCAACTGAGCCATCCAGGTGCCCCTAAATCAAGACAAATTTTTAAAGCAAGATACAAAGAATAAAACATACCCACAGGGAGAGAGAGAGAGAGAGAAGAAAAGTAAAAGACAAAGAGCCTTGTTCCAATGAATTTCTATTCTTGGACTTCATATGGTAATATCCTTATAATGAATTGAACTTTAAATTTGCATCTAAGAGGATCTGAACTCTTACACTACTATTTGAGTCACTTTTTCTAAAAGATACTGAAGTTATATAAAATTGTGACATAAAACTAAATGAGGATGATGATCACTGGGTATTGTATGTAAGTGATGAATCACTATATTCTACTCCTGAGACTAATCTTATACTATATATTAACTAACTGGAATTTAAATAATAATAATTTAAAATAATAATATAATAATAATAATTTAAAATAAACTAATTTATTTCATAACTGGAAGTCTTGGAAAAAATAAATAAATGAAGAAAATATTCTATAGAATTCTCTTGATGACTGTTTCATGTGCTTTTTCTTACCACTTTCTGATAGAGTATTATTTTGTATACTTGAAGAGAACTGTGTGTCCTTCAGGGTTTGATTTTCTTCAGCAGGTATATGTCTCTCAGAAATAAATTTTCAATTATGTCTCTGTCTTTAAAAAAAAACTGCATGATAATGTCTATAGGAATAGGTGTCTATCATTCAGGTTCCTTTATAGAAAGAAATCAAAGTTGACTGTTCAGTGTATTTATTTGTTAAAATGTTCTACTTATAATCTTACATATGTCTATAATGTGCTAATAACACATTTATTATTAATACTCTAATGACATGGGAATTAAAAAACAGGTAATTATAATATGTGTACTCTCACAATGACCTAATAAAAGTATCACATATTTCTCTAGTACTGAAATTATTTTAAAATGCAAAGAGATTAGAGCTGAGGTGGGTGGACAATCTGCTTATAATTAGATGATCTGTGAAACAAATTGGATATGTGTTACCCCTAAGGCAGAATTCATGTTTAGTTATCCCTTCAAATAATTACAGTTGAAAGATTCACATATAAAAATGCTACATAATATTCTTTCCCCCTGAGGCAATGATTTTCTTAGTAAATAGAAGAAGTTATTTTCAAAAAAGATTCCTGTGAGCAATGATACATAAAATGCATATTTTGATTATATTATTATACCTGATACTAATTAATTGATTAATTACCATATTTACATATCAAATTTAATGTCTTGTATGCATTTTTCAAAAGGTTTTATGTAGGTAACTCAGAACCAAAAAATTCTAAAAATTAAAGTCTGTGTAGAAAAATAGAGAATAATCTTGAAAGACATAGTTTTTAAGACAAAGAAAAGTAAAATAAACATACAACATATTTGTTTTCTTCCTGTTTCATGTAACGTATAGAAATATAAATATAAAGGTCAGTTCCATTCTTTCGCTGGGTGATTTGATATCATAATTCCCTTATTTCTGCAATATTTTGAATATTATAAAAATATGCTGAATTCCATTATAAGTGAACACCAGTAGTCAGAGAAGCATGCTTACTTTTAAAATGAATGATAGTCAATTTTCATTTATTATCACCTAATTAAAAAAAAGGTACAATATTGTTTTCTTAAAAACAGCCAAAAGAATCAGATTATTTGATTCTAATATAGAAGAAAGTAAATCACAAAAAATTCATAATATTTTGTCAATACTTGATTTTTTCACAAATACTATTAAATCTTTCAAAACAATGCAAATGCATGTTTCAAAAAGTCAAGTTGGCAAAATGTGAGTTATTCAGTTCAATATGTCATTTTAAAAGTTCAAATAAGCATCTAGTAATAAAATATAAATTGTCAGCATGATCCAAAAGAATGTAAAATTATATTAGTCAGAGATTGCAACAGAATCTCTTAGGAAATAAACCAAAAAAGAAACATTCATACTTTATCTCCAGGGTAGTATTCAATCATAATTATTTTTCTGCCTTGACTTCATTCATTATTTGGCATAATGCTGAAACAAAAATTTGATATTTTACTAATTTTAAAAGTTCTGGCTAAATATCTATCGAGAAAACAAACTGATCACATTCCATCCTATAGTTATTTAATAAATGGATTTCCCTAATAATTTCTCAATATTTTAAACCCTTTTACAAGTTAATGATTTTAATTATAATATGAAATAATATTAAAAACTAATCCACTTTGTGAAAATGAGAACAACACACAAGCTTAAAATATTTATATTAAATTAAATTAAATCACCACACATTGTTACATTTCTTTTCTTGTGATGAAAACTTTTAAGATCTACTCTCTTAGCGACTTTCAAATATACAAACAGTACTATCATTACCTATACTCACTATGTTGTACATTACATCCTTAGAACTAATTTATTTCATAACTGGAAGTTTGTACCTTTTGACCAAGTTTGTACCCTTTGGTCACCAATTTGATTCTACAAATATTTTAAGTTAGTTTTTTAGAAGATATAAGTCAGGAGAAGTCTTCAAATTAATTAATGTATATATAACATTTAACTGAGAATAAGAAAATTCAGCCATTAAACTTTTGCTAGATATTGGATAATGCACCCTTTAATTTATTTTGAAATGAAAGAGAGAGAGTGCATGGAGAGGGGCAGGGGGAGAGGGAGAGAATTTTAGGCAGATTCCCCACTGACTGTGGAGACTGACCCAGGGCTTGAATTCAAGATCCTGAGATCATGACCTAAGCAGAATTCAGAATCAGACACTCAACCAACTGAACCATTCAGGGGCCCCAGATGTACCCTTTTCTACTTGAATTTCCATAGTGACAAAATGTTGACCTTGATCAGACATACACCTTCTTCTAGTTTTACATTTTTTTCTGAGTTCACAGATAACATTTTTAAATTTAGAGTGCACTGAAGTGATCTGTGGTCGCTTACACATGGCAAGATATTTCTTTTTATTTCTCACGAACATGTTACTTATTTGTATCAATAAATCAAAATTTGATTTTATTATATGGCTCCATAAAGAAGATGTATATTAAATACTTGTGGAATGTGATTATTTCTGTGTAATTAAATTGATCAATTGAAATTTTATTAAATGTGGCTGGTTAAATTACTTCTCTTTGCTTGTCTAAAAATTTACTATAAAAATTTGGAATGTTCATTAAAGCCTAACCCATTCCCTCCCATCCCCACTACTCTCTTTTTCTTCCTTTCCTTTCATTTTCGTTTTCTTTTTTTTAAAACTTTATATATATGAGATTGTGTACAAAGAAATACCTTGCCTAAAGGAGGCAACCTATGTTTCCTTCGAATAGAGTATAAACTTCAAAAGAAAATAACAACTGTCACATAAAAAATTCATTACATTTGCAGTTCACGTAAGAATAAAATCAGACCTTAAACACCCTCTTTAAAATATCTATCATTCTATTTGAGATGTCTTCTAAAACATTAAATGGGAATTTGTTTTTATTTTTATTTATTTTACTTTATACAATTTGTTTTTAAATGTTGTTGCTAATAACTTACCTCAAAGTAAGTTTTTTTTTTTATAGCACCAAATGCCACATTGTTCTTTAAACTAGAAATTCCCCCAACCTCGTAATACTTATAGAAAATTACTGAACAGCTACCAAACTGACTGAATGACAGACTGCATAGGGAATCAGAATTTCAGCATTATTAAAATAAGTTAACCACTATAATAAAACTTTTATATGTAAAAATACTTTTCAAAGTTGAATACATATTATGTAATAATTTTATAGATTCTTTACTTGCAAACATATTAACATGCATCTCATTCACATTAATGTATTTTAAAAAGTTGATTAGGAAAACTGATGTATTAAAACAAATGGAAAAATTTTTAAATGTGAAAACTTAAGGAATGCTTAGGAGGCTCAGTTGGTTACTCAACTGACTCTTGATTTCAGCTCAGGTCATGATCTCAGGGTTCTGAGATTGAGCCCTGTGTCAGGTTCTGAGCTCAGTGGGGAGTTGGCTTGAGATTCTCTCTCTCCCTCTCCCTCAGCCCCTCTCCCTGCTCTCTCTCGCTCTCAAATACATAAATAAATCTTTAAAAAGTAAAATAAAATGTAAAAACTTAGTATTAGGCTACCCCACATTCAAAATTCTCATGATAATGAACACAGAGATAATGATAATGATAATACTACCTATTTTCGTTTTTTTGTAGGCTAGTATGCAAACGTAACAGCAAGGCTTATTAAGCACTGAAAGGTATCAGTTTTTTCATGGACATTTTCTTATCTCTACAACTCTGTAAACTTAATTGTTAACTTGTATAAAATGAGTACCGGAGTTTTTGAGTAGAGAAATAGCTTTGGGGCACCTGAGTGGCTCAGTCGTTAAGCATCTGCCTTCAGCTCAGGTCATGGTCCCAGGATCCTGGAATCGGTCCCCACATCGGGCTCTCTGCTTGATGGGAAGTCGGCTTCTCCCTCTCCCCTTCCCCCTGCTTGTGTTCCCTCTCTCTCTGTGTCTCTCTCTGTCAAATAAATAAAATCTTAAAAAAAAAAAGAAATGGGTTTATATCACCAGTCTTATTTTTGCAATTCATTCACATAACCCACAGTGTCTCCATTATACTAACATTCCCTACCTCCCACTGAGGCTTCTATGGTCACTTGATTCAATCTCTTGTCTGTGTTTTAAGTAAAGTCCTATACTTGGTATAAGTGACATGACATTTAAAAATGAAGTTGAAATTGCGATGATTTTACCCTTCTCTTTGATCCTTGAGTATCAGCCAGGATGGACCAACAACATAATTTTTACATATAAGACTCTTACATATTCTTGCATACACAGACATTTCATATTTTGGGGGGCTGGACAGCAGGATGCCTTGGACCTGGGCTGAGGCTTTATTGAGGTGAATGAAATGTAGGATTTCCCAGGAGGGCAAATAGGGTGAGTTTGGAGTTCATAGGGGGTGCTATGTGGCTTGGAGTCCGTGGCAAGAGTGTATGCAAATCCTGGAAGAAGGGTGGGGATGCTCTGAGCATCAGGACTGCTTGGAGTATGGTGGACTCAACTTCCAGGTGCTGCAACCTTGAACACTCTTCCCAGAGGAAGCCTGATCTCCTGGCATTTAGGGAGTTCTACAAGGCCCAGCAGGGGAGTCCAGGGATGAGAAACACCTGAATGTTCCAGGTGCCAGAGCTCAACCAAGTGATAAGAATTCCAGTAGTTCAATGCCTGTGGCCTTCATTCATGTATTTTTAAATAAAGTCAATTGGAATTGCCATTGGGAGAGAGTATATGTTGCCATTCCTTTAAAAAAAGTGGGACTAATATATCCTATTGCCTATTCTATCCCAGTGCGTATACAGTAGGTAGCAGTAATTGAAAATAATAATCTGCAGACCAGTGAAAGCATACAAATATGAGTATCCCTTTGTATCTGCTCATCCCTTTGGTTTTACAATGATAATTTGATGGTATTTAGTGATAACCTCTCTGAAGTTGGCATTTTAAAAATATAATGACCCTCCATCATATATGATATTTTTTTTCCATTTCAATTTTTCAGTCCTTTATTTTAGTCAATCTAGACAATAGATCTGTCATGATTACACATTTTGTTTATCTAAGAATCTTATTTTTAGAATGTAAGTTAACTACTTAAATGTTTTGGTATAAATATTACTGATGAAATTTGCTTAGGATTAAGACATTTCTTATGCACTCACAAAAATGGGCTAAATATTCTTTTATAGGTCTTTCTCTGGTGTCTAAATAACCCACTTTTTAAATTATTCTCATGAATTTGTAAAGTAATTCTTTCTATGGTATTGCTTGCTTTATATATTTTGTTTTATGGAATCAAATAATGATATACTTTTTGGCATTATACGGACACTGAAGAACCTTAATTATATGTGTTACTTCCTTTAGTTGAACAGTGTAGAATCTATATCTTAAGTTCTTATTGGTCTAAACAACTATGTTCGATTTGTAAAATCGTCCATAGCAAGCAGGTGATGACTTCTATGCTCACTTATGGCAATGCAAGTGTATCAATTGCATAGGATTTGCAAAACATTTTTCTAGTGATTATGAAAACACAGAGATAGACCAGATGTGGGTTCTGACTTCATGAAGCTTTCAATCAGAAGATGGAAACAGGACAATGACCTATATAACTAAAATGCAAGTTGGAAGATAATTGGTAACCAAATGGACTGCCAAGAAATTAGAGTTGAGAAAAAGTCCATTCCTAAGTTTTGAGAAAAATCTAGACAGACAGAATCTTGGTTCTTGAAAGAGAAATTAGATTTATAAATGTGGAGAGAGGAAAGAGATGAAATTTCTGGGAAGCCTAATACTGTAAAGAGAAGGATATTGGAAATCTAGGCAGTTGTAGGAAATAGAGAAAAGTTTGTTTGTTTGTTTGTTTGTCTTAGAGTAGATTGGTTAATGGAGAATATTGATAAATGAAGTTGGAACTCCTGGGAACTGTACTTTGATTGTGGAAGTCCTAACATAATAGGCATAATTTCAAATGTTATTTGTTAACCCTAAGCACCACCTCTGGCACTGTCCTTATTGTAAAAATCCTGTGAGATTATTTTACTTACAGCAGAGTTCTAGTCACATGGTACCCCTTGATAAATGTTTATATTTATTTAACTTTTGTTGAGTTTTACATCATATTCATTTATAAAAATTTTCTGGAGTTTACCTTAGCTTTATAATTTCTCTGTTTCCATCTTCTTTATCAACCCCTTCATCAATAAGAAATGGAGGGATTAAAGCATTTTCTGGAAAACCTGACATTAACTTTTCAAAAATTATTATTCTCCGTAATATTAATACGAACTTTTGACTGGTATAGCACACCAAAGTTGAAAATATTTTCATCAATTTCAGTCCTGTTTAAGCAATACTAGAATTCAAAATTTGAACCTCAGCAAATCAGTACCAATCAAAACTAAGCTGGCATAAGAATAAGAAAGTGAACATAAATGACCAAAACTTTTGTGTTTAACTCATGGAAGATGTAGAAACCTATTTATTTATTTATTTATTTATTTATTTATTTATATTTTTTAAAGATTCCATTCATTTTTTGACAGAGAGAGAGAGAAAGTCAACGAGAGAGGGAACACAAGCAGGGGCAGTGGGAGGGTGAGAAGCAGGCTTCCCGCTGAGCAGGGAGCCTGATATGGGGCTTGTGGGGCTTGATCCCAGGACCCTGGGATCATGATGTGAGCAGAAGGCAGACGCTTAACCTACTGAGCCACCCAGACATCCCTAGAAATCTATTTAAATTCTAAGTTAAAATATTCTATATGCCAATCATAAATTTACTGCTTGTAAAGTCTTTTCAGAAGATCATAAAGATATATTAACTAGAGATTAGGCTGTCATAGTCTCTGGTCTACTATTATATGATTTTAAAACAAAGTTATTCATTAAAAAGATCATTTGCTAGATTTAAAAGTTTAGAGTGACTGACTACTTACAATGCATGTATTTTGGGAGATATTCTCTGTATAAACATAGCCCTCAATTTCAAATTTTTTATATTCATGTATTATGCAATTTTAGGGAATTATAAACTGCATTAACAACAGTTACGACATTGCAAACCATTTTCACATAGGTGCCTCAGCTATCATCAAATCCTATCCAGGAGAACATCGTCATTAAGCGTCTGCCTTCTGACTAAAATCCAGCCACATTTACCAAGTCTAAATACTACCAAGCCTCTAAGATCTCTGCTCACTTAGAAAGAACAGATGTCACATCTGTCATGAGTCAGTCCTGTGGAAAGGCCACCTGATTAGGAACTACGAGGGAACTTAGAAACACGACCCGATCCCCCACCACAGTGCCGCCTTCACAAAACAGCTTAACAGCAACATGAAAAATTTCGGACTAGAATCAGCCACCAAAGCTCCAGATTCCTGACCACAAGAAAGTGTGATAATAAATGTTTATTGCTGGAAGTGCCTAAATTTAGAGGTAATTTTAAGTAATATGTACAAAATCACATAGTTCTCTAGAGGCAAAATGGATGCCTGAAATATTTGTAAAATTTTTTCCCCACAACTATGATGTTGTTTGCTAGAAGCAGATTTAAATTATTATTTTTGTCCAACCAATAGAATAATTCCCATTAGAACTAGTCAAAACAAAATAAAACAAAAATTTGTTTCTGTGTCCATATGGTATGGTCTTAATATTGCTAATTATTTAATTTTTCAAAAATATGCTTAATTAATTAGTGGGGAAATAAAACCTGTCTGGGTTCCTCAGGGTTCTTGCAAAAATCACTAACTTCCTGATACTCTTCACATACCTGGAGATTTAGATCTCTATCCTTTTGTCTGGTTAATTGCTCTGATTCAAAGAATGATAAAACTTGCTTTTTTTTTCTCAAGTACAAGGTCAACTCTTAGAGCCTGGGGTATATTCCTAAATTAAATCTCTGGGTACTGGAAAGAATGGGTAGTTATCTTCCTAAGTATTTACATGTCAAAAGCAATGAAGCCTCAGAACTTGGGAGACAGCTCCAAGTTTTAAAGGCTGAGATGCAGAGGACGATGTCACTCCTGGAGAAATTATATTGACATTACCAAAAGGTTTATAATTAAGAGGAGGGGTCATTATTTTTCCTAAAATAACCTTTCAGGAGAAGAGTGAGGGCAAGTGCTTCATTCTTTCTTATAAGCAGAGAAAAATCATTTTTCCTTGCCCTTCATCTATAGAGAGTCTGGTTAATTATATAGGAAAAAATACCATCATCTTGCATCCCATTGCCCCAGGGATAAGGTCTAGGACAAGAAGGGGCTGACACTTTATTATTTCCTGTGAGGAATTTAATAAGACATATGTTTCTGACCTAGAACACCTCTTGTGCTCATTTAAGATTAAATTAATAAAGATTAATATTCAAAACCAACAGTGGTACTATTTAAATTCTAGACATGTTCTGTCATAGTCTTTCTAAAATGGATGGACATAAAAACACTGGTCTCAAAGGATAGTGCTTTGGTTGAGGCAGGTTAGACTTTTGATCCAAAGTCTTGGAATTAATTTTAATTTTAGCATATTAAAGATTATGAGCTTGTCCTTTGCAAAAAAGTTTATCTTTGAATAATAATTTTTTCTCCATCTTGTTTGATCATATGATTACTTTTACGTGTGCTTTTTTTTCTCTTTCTTGTGCATCATGTGGCACAATTTACATTTGGGTACGTTTCATGAATACAATATAATATATACTTATTCATAAGTTACTGATCGTCAAAAGTTGATATAGATAACAATGACAATGATGTGACATGTGGCTTACCAGGTGACAAACACTACCCTAAGATCTTTACATATAGTAACTCATTTAATTCCTGCAATTACCCAAAGAAGAAAGAGACATTTTTAAAGTTGAAGAAATTGTGCTTAGGGGGTTTTGTGATTTCCAGACCGCATAGGTATATAGTAGAATTTAAATACCTGCAACCTGGCTCTATCATCTGTGCTAGTCTTCACTAACATTGTACTGCTTAGGTTTATTATAAAAATTATCTGTTTTTTAAGGACATTGTATTGTATTGGATGGTATTTTCTTTGGATTTTAATTGTTATTTTACTATGTATCTTACTATTAACATGCAAGAAGTTCTGAAAGGGATCATTTCCATTAGCATAAAATGCAGTCAGGTTTCATTTATATATTTGAAGAATAACTGATATTTGTGCATACATCATATTAGATACCGGGTCCTGTGTTAAGCATTGAAACAGACAAGACCTATTGCCTGGGAAATAAAATAAATATAGATAACTTACATTAATAACTTAATAGGTTTTTAAAATAAGACTTTATCATAAATAAAATATAAAGCTACCATGAATTTTATGACTAGAGCAGAAACTACAAATAAACTTAGAAGTTGTGAGAGCAAATTTTACCATCCTCTAAGACACAACTGTAATAATCAGTCTACTCTCCCTTTATCTGTATCTGGATAAAATATTTTGGAAGATTTACCACAGTGCATAGTTAAGCCTTCAGTGATTTTCACCTTGAAATTTTTCAAAAAATGCAAATAGAAATTAATATTGTATCCATAAAAACATTTTATAAATATTTCCACAAACTAGTAGATTTACTAAATATGTGCACCTTGAAGGAAATTTGCAAAAAAAAAAGGTTGTTGTTTGAAACAATATAGACCTACTTTTTTTAACAGTGTAAATAACAGTGTGAAAACATTTGAAACATAAAACCCTATTAGCAATACTGGTGCTGATTTTATTTTATTTTTTTAATTTTCCATGGCAGCACAAACTAATCTAAATTTTCTACACATTTTTGTATCATTAACATATACTGTAATATGCTTTTACACTATTTTTATGTTAGTATTACCTATATGGTTTATTCATATGGTTGTACTTCAAATTGCCATGAATATTTATGAAAGGAAAAAAAAATAATAGAATGATGACTGATGATTTGGTACAATGTAAGAGAGTTCCCCTTAGGGTCAAGTTTACAGTCTCAATTTGACAATCAAGTTGACAGATTTAAATGGTCAATGGTTGACACATGTTTGATCATTGACAGGAGAGAGCAAGGAAACAAACTTATAAACCTACTCTTACTATATCTCTCCCTTTTAGGCCCAACCTGTGCACTTGATTGTGTAATCCACATCATATGTGTTGAAGAAAATTATTTTCTGAAACATCAGAAACATTCCCTTTGTTCTCTGAAATCCATGCCTCAGTTTTTACATCCATTTATATGTTTAACTGCTGAGGAAAGAATAAAACAAAGAGGGACTATTTTCATTTGATATTATAAATTTCCTGAATGTTGTCTCAAAGGAAGAGACCTAATAGCAGTACACCTTGGAGAACAGGGATTTTTTAATCAAAGATTTAGGAAAAAAACAAAAAACTAAAGGTTGTTCCCAGTAATCTAGAAATAAAGTTTCGCCTCATAGCCATAAGGTTTAACAATGAAATTAGGAGCATATTACTGTAATCTAGAAAAATTATACTAGATAAGCATCTGGTTGGCATGGAGAATTTGGCTAAAGATGTAATATGTACACCAATCTATTATTTTAATACTTAAAAAGGGAATTTTCACAGTACCCAGGTTGACAGTGATTGGGATCAAATTTAATACACACAATTTTATGTTCATAAACTTAGAACCTGGAAAGATTATTCTCTTGGAAAATGAATAAACACACATATGTATGCTGTCCCACACAAATATACTAACAAACAAAAAAGCCTGATGATCAGGACACTGAAAAGGGTAGCACTGACATAAAGTGATTTTTTTAACATAAAAATATGTACTTTTTAATCATAGGCTAGATCTTCCTTGGATGTTCAGAAAAATATAATACAAAACAAAACAAATAAACTATGCACTCAGTGTAGGAATCCAGGCTGGATATTATAAAATCAGAAGTTGTCAGCATAGGAAATCATGAGACTGGATGAGGTCACTAAGAGAATGAAAGTGACTAGAAAAGGGAAGAATTCCTGAATCTAATCGCCCTCCAACATTTAGAGATTAAGGGGAGGAGAAGGAATCAGCAAAAAAGGCTAAGGAGTAGGTCCCAGACAGATAGGAAGAAAAGTGAGAGAATGGTGTGTCCTGGAAGCCCAGTGAAGTCTGAAGAAAAAGCAATCACCTCTGTGTAATGCAGATGTTAGATTAACTGAGTGAGTTACCATCCGATTCAGTGGTGTGGTTATCACAGGTGACAGTGATGCTGGTCAGTGTTGGGGGCGTGGTAGGGGTAAATACCTGACTGGAATGGGTTTAACAGGAAATGAAATTTGAGAAATAAAAATAATACCACATGAAGGCAAATTATTTCAAAGAATTTTGGTATGAAGAGAGAAAAGGACAAAAACACAGTCAAGGTTTTTTTTTTTTCCTAAATTGATATAAATAATGCCATATGTCACATTAGTGTGATAAGGACTAGAAGGAAAAATATTTGTGCAGGAGGAAAAGAAGAAAACAGCTGGAGTAATGTTCTTCAGTAGATAAGAGAGGATGGAATCCAGTGGTATACAGGAGCTTAGCTAAGACTTTGGGCAATACATTCATATACAGGGAAGAGTATGCAGAGCATGGCCACCAGATCCAGGGGAATAGGAAGATGTTATAGGAGGATTTTTGAAGGTAAATTATATCAGTGCAATAGAGTTACAGAGCATAAAATACAAAATTTCTCTATGCCAAATGCAGGTATCCTGCATTTCTTTAAAAATTTTTAGTTAATTTTTTGTCTTCTCTATTTTCTTCTCTCTAAATATCTGAGAAGACCAAATTCAAAGTCTAATGAGAAAATGTGTCAGTGGGAAGATAATTATTTAAAACAAGGACCTACTTACAAAAATGGCCTAAAAGAGTAGATAATAATTATAAGAAAACGTACATAGATAGGAGCAGTAAGGAGAATCAAAGACCCCTAAACTGCCTGCACAGCATTTTACACTGGGAAATAATACAGAAGGAGTTAAGAAAAAGGATGGATGGAGAAAAAAATAGAAAGAAGATGGATGGATGGATGAATGGATGCATGCATGGATATAAATATAAACATAGATATGGAAAAAAGATAATACAAACTAATGGAACACACTAATACAAACAAATACAAATGCAAACAAAATGGAATGTGTGGTAAATTCCTAGAAAATACATTGGAAAAGCAAAACCACTATCATGGCAAAATAAACAGCTTTCAGTTATGATTTCTTTTTCTTAGATTCTTCTTGCTTGATATAATTATCTATTAAATACTAGCTCCACACAATAAATTCAGGAATATTGTTCTTTTGCTATTCTCTGATTTGCTCCAAACATTAAATTATTATGAGTTGCTCTTATAATTCATATATAAAATTATTCCATAATTATGTGTTTGTATGTATGTCTTGATTTTTAACCACTTATTTAATGTCCAAAATGGTTTTAAAAGTTTATTCATTACAGTATTTATTTTTGTGTCAGTTTTGGGAATGTATATTTTTCAAAGAAATTATTCATAAGTGCATTCATAATTGTTTCATTTAAAAGTTTTGAATTAATGTCTATTCTTATGGAGTAATAATTTTTATCTGGACCTCGTTCACAAATCTTGCTCTCTCTTGCCAGAAGTTTTCTTGTTATTCTTTATATAAAACTGTTAGGTTTTTGGATACTTCAGTTGTACTCTGTTTTCCATTTCATTATGTTCTGGCTTTTTAATATTGCCCTCCCTTTAGTTTCTTTTTGATTTACTCTATTTTTCAATTTCCAATTTGTCAAATGGTTAATTTGTAATTTTTCTTCTCTATTACATGTATTTAAAACGAAAATGTTAAGTGCAAATGTCAAGTTGTTGCATGTGTGCAATAATTTCATTTTTTTTAGTCAATTTCATCATTTATCAGCAAGTTGTTTTTCAGTGTGTTGTTTACATCCCAAAGGTAGTTTATATTTCGTTTTTCCTCATTATCTTTTGATGGTTGAATTCTCATTCATTTTTGTTAGTGGCAAAAAAAATTTGTGTGATACTCATACTTTGATATAAATCCAGACCACTTACATTTTTTGTTTAGCTTTTCAGACATCAGGCAAGTAGCAGAAATTCAATGTGAAAATGAGCTTGTGGATACAACTTCTTCAAGGATTTGTTTTCCTTATTTCACAAACCCAGGGTGGGATCATTAAGTTCCTTGTAAGTCTCCAGGCATTGCAGGGTGGGTCTCAGTACCTTGAATCAACCTTGAGTTAGGGCTATAAGATTTTTCTATTCTTCCCTGTGCTGTTTTAAAAACTACAGGTTCTGGGGCGCCCGGTGGCTCAGTTGGTTAAGTGACACTTGATCTTGGCTCAGGTCTTGATCTGAAGGTCCTGAGTTCAAGCCCTGAGTTGGGAGCCTACTTAAAAAATAAATCAATAAATAAAGATCACACCTCATTGCTAAGATGTGTAAATACTTCTGTTGCCTGCTTATTGCTTTGGTTTGTTTTTCTTTCTGTTTTGGCCCTGGTGATTTCTGCTATCTGCTGAGCGCAGCTATTTATGCAAAACAAACAAACAAAACAAGCAAAGACAGTTTTGGGTTTTTTTTAAGATTATTTATTTATTTATTTGACAGAGAGAGACACAGCGAGAGAGGGAACACAAGCAGGGGGAGTGGGAGAGGGAGAAGCAGGCTTCCCGCCGTGCAGGGAGCCCGATGCGGGGCTCGAACCCAGGACCCTGGGATCATGACCTGAGCCAAAGGCAGACGCTTAATGACTGAGCCACCCAAGCACCCCCAAAAAACAGTTTTTGTTTGAACCAAAATCTCTATGTATTTTGTATCACCAGGTTAAAAATATATATACATATTTCTTATAATGTCGAATAAGAAAATCTAATTTTTTTCCAGAAAGTTAGAGTAAAACTACAGAAATGAAAACCCCACTACAACTTTTTATTAGCTCTGATTTGAAGGTAAATGTACCCTGTAAGGAAACTGCTCACTTAATTCTAGTGGATCCCGCTGGAAACCATACCTTGGAGCATTTTAGCCTCCATTCTCCATTTTAGCCAGTGGAAAATCTTTTATTTTCTTGCATATAACTGGGAGGTTGGAGAGCATGACTTAGTTTCAATTGATCCAGTGAAGTACACTGAAAGGAGCTAGAGGGGCAGAAAGCAGATTCAGAGGGGCACTAAGGCAATAATGAAGCAAACCTATTCTTAGAAGTGCCTTCTTTGGCAATATATTGTCAGATGATGTCTTTGTGAAAAGTCTGACCCATGTTGAAGGTTTAAGTGAATTACAAGGCAGTAGACTTGGATTGTGTACTGTCCCATCCCTGTCACTTTTACAATATATTGCATCATTTTCCCTCATAGAAACATCATTAGTTCACAATTCTCCACATTGCTTTGAGAAGGAATATATTAACATAACTTCATTTTCATGGAAAATCATCAACTGGTAAACTCCCCTATAAATTCTCTTCCACTTTCAAAATGGAGACCTACTAAAATTTATTACATAGTATATGAAAACTAAATTTAAATAGTATGACTCATAAAATAAGCTGTAAGGCTATGTTTTAAGAGGAAGATAAAACACAGTATCATATTTTATTTAATTAATTTTGTGTTTACCTTAATGTTACAATACATATTGTCTAGCATACTGGAAATATAAAACAAGTGGAATCACAATGAATACATTCTTGGCTACAAATTATGAGACAGTCTAATACTGGATTGCTTGCTTGGCTTTTGTGTTGTGGCTCTCATAGATTTCTGAGCTTATAATTCTGTTTGGTTTGATGGTTTTTAATTTACATTTGAAAAATAAATCATACTGGGTCTCTGCAGAAATATTCACAGACTTTTGTAATTAATGGATTTAATCCTCTTTAATAGAGTTTACTGTTTTACACATATCTCTTGAATTTTACAACAACATAGCAAGATGTTAATCCTTTATTAATTGTCTCTCTTTTAAGATAAACTGTGTGAGTGTCCCAAATGAAACATGCATCTTACATTATTGCAAATAATGCAGTACAATAAGACATTTGAAACAAAGATTGATATTGACATGGTTTTTTAAATTAAGCAACAAGAATTAGCTGATATAAACTTTAGAGGTTTTAGGTCTTGTACTTTTCATAATAAATAAGAATTTGCATATTCATTTTTTGTAACCATTATGAATAAAATAAAAAAGCAAATGCATTTTATTGTATTTTTGGATTTTATAATAAATTATTTTTAATTAAAAAGATAGGAAACATAAGAATAATAAAATCATATTCTCTGAGATTAACATGTGGCGTTTCCCTTTATTTCTTTTTACTTCGTGTGTCATAGTAATTAACTATATCATCTATATGTACAACTAAGTAACAATATTAAAAAATAAATGTACTGAAGCATTTTTCCAGCAAAATAGTGCAAAGACTTAATTTTAACTGCTGTTTAATAAGGCAAATATGTGCTAGATCAAAAAATAAATTTGTTCTCACCCAATGATGTGCCGGTCAATATTAAACCAGCACTTCAAAGAAGAGAGCTGAGAATGTGATGTCACTGAGTGGGAACTTGGGAAGAGAGCCTCAGAATCAAGTCTCCCAAGCAGTATGAGTGGGTTCTTCCATACCACAGCTGTGAGACCTTTGAGTTGCTTTCAAGTTTTGCTATGAGGAATATATTTAATTGTGAATATCTTTACGAAAGCACTTTTAGTTATGAGAATTTTCTGTAGAGAAGATTCAAAACAAAATGATTCCTCTTTGAAAGCCAGGCTGTACCAATAATAACAAGGAAATAGGAAATTGTATCAATAACTAGCTGTTAAAATTACACATAATGTGTCATTTCTCTCTTTTTCTTTTGTTCTGGAAATAGTACTGCATCTGGCAATAATGATAAATGATTGTTTACTTCAGGAATTTTTACCACTGTTCTAAATTCTAACAACACTGACTTTTTTTTTTTTTTTACCAGTTTTTCTTTGTAAATTAATGATATACAACCAGATATATTCTTTGGTGTTTGGATAATTTGGTTCAACAATATGTTTGTGAGGTTGTCCATGATTTTGTGGAAATGTCATTATGTGACTCTACCACAATAAGTTTATATAATGTTGATGAATATTTGTAACTTTCTGTCAACGTTATCACAATGACTGCTTCTATAAATACTCCAGTGAAGATCTTTTGGTAAAAATATGTGCTAAATTCTGTTGGGTATAAACCTAGGAATGGATTTACTGGTTCTGAGTACATTTTCAGTTTTATTAGATATTGTCAAACACTATACCTAAGATCTTCTGCCAGTTTTGACTCTCATCATCAGAATATGAAAATTAATTATGCATTTTTGTCTATATTATAATCATTATAGTGTTTATTTAGTAGAAATGGCCTTAATTTAAATTTTCTTAATAATGAAGTTGAGCTACTTTTCATAGGTTATTGGCCAAATGTGTATATTATTGGGTAAAATATCTTTTCAAGCCTTTTTTTTGATTTTGTGTTGGATTTTCTGACATTCTTATTAATGTAGTAATTCTTTTTTTTTAAGTTTTTATTGATTTATTTGAGAGAGAGAGCACAAGTAGGGGGAGCTGCAGAGGGAGAGGAAGAAGCAGACTCTCTGCTAAGAAGGAAGCTCGCCTGGAGGTGGGAGGGGGGGAAGGCTCGATTCCAGGACCCTGAGATCATGACCTGAGCTGAAGGCAGACACTTAACCAACTGAGCCACCCAGGTGCCCCATTAGTGTACTAATTTTATGTACATACATACATACATACAAAAATACATACACACACTTGGTTCTTTATGTATGTTTTATATATATTCTGGATATTAGTCCTAAATTGTATACATGCCTGGTAAATCTTTTCTAGTACTTTCTATGTCACCTTATCACTCTCCTGGTAGTATCTTTTAATGAATAAAATACTTAGTTTTAACATAGTCCAGTTGTTTTTGTTTTTTTTTGAACAATGCATTTTGTGTTCTTTTTAAAAAATTTGTGCCACCTCTTAAAGTTGCTGATAAGATCTGCTATTTCTTCCAAAAGTTTTTTTTTATTATTATTTTGCTATTCACATTAAGATTTACTATCCATCTGGAAGAGATTTTTAATTGTAGTTTAACTTAGGGGTCATGCCACCATTTTTCCAAATTGTTAGTGACTTAGCAAAATTTATTTAAAAGGTCAAGTGTTCTCTGGGTCGCCTGGGTGACTAAGTCATTAAGTCTGCCTTCGGCTCAGGTCATGATCCCAGGGACCTGGGATCAAGCCCCGCATCGGGCTCCCTGCTCAGTGGGAGCCTGCTTCTCCCTCTCCCACTCCCTCTGTTTGTATTCCCTCTCTTGCTGTGTCTCTCTCTATCAAATAAATAAATAAAATATCTATAAATAAATAAATAAATAAATAAATAAATAAATAAAAGGTCAAGTGTTCTCAATTGAACTGCAGTATAACATTTGTCATAAATCAGGTTTTTTCTGTGTTTGAATCTTTTCCTGGACTCTCCATTTTGCTCCATTAATCAGTTTGTCTATCCCATGCTTATAACACACTGCTTTACTTACTATAGAATAATAATAATTTTGATATTTGGTAGTGTAGGTTCTCCAAATTATTCTTCTTTGTTCTTCTCCAAATTGTTTTGACTATTCTTGGTCCTTTATATTTTCATATTTATTCTAGACTCAGCTTGACAACTTCTGGAAAATGAACCTTAGGAGATTATTAACATTTTTATAATACTGAATGTTTTAGTCTATATTTTATGATGTATTTCTCCATTTATATGGGTTTATTCCATTTATACTGTTCTATTGTTTTCAATGCAGAAGTTTCCTATTTCTTCTTAGATTTATTCCTAAATGGTTTTTTTTATGCTTTTGTAAATAAAATTATCTCTGAAATCATACTTACATTTGATGTTGTCACATAGAAAACTAATTGAATTTTGCATGCACACAAACAAATAATTTTGTATGTTGTATATTGCATCCAGTGACCTTTCTAAATTCATGTCTCAGCTTTGCTTTCACCTCAGAGCTTAGTGTCTATTAATGTTTGTTATTTAAATTTACAATTCAGGGCTACTTAGCTTCCATACTGTAAGTGTACATGTTGAAGGTCTCAAGTTTTCTGAGTCTCATTGATACTGGTGATTGTCATGCATAGGACAAAATGTTGACTCTTGTTTTACCTACTGGAATAAAGTGCACTATTTTAAAGTAGTCTAAGCCTTTGTTGATTTTACCTGTACAGAGCTCCATGATTTCATTTATTCAGAAAGATAAGCAGAGCACATTATCCGAAAAGTTATAGTAAGCTGACTGGCAGACATCTAGCTTATCCAGCCAGTGGAAAACCTCTGACCAAGTCCTTGATTTTGTCTGCTCCATGTTCTTAAATGCTTACCTCTGATGATGGATTGGGAATCAACATCAATTTATTCCAACTTGATTTCAACCCATTTTAGCTAGCAACTAGCAAACATATAAGTACTCTTCATGAGAATAAGCCAGTATCTCTCACATACTAGCTCTATATCTTGGCTCAGTCACAAGCCCATTAACATACAAAATAAGCAATCTATTTATTCATTTATTTACATTCTACATGCTTCCTCTTATAAAATAACTTACATTTCCATATTTCGAAAAGAGAATGTGTTTTATATTTCATAACAAAAATGAGATTCCTTATTGTGTAAAAAGCATTATTAATTGGAATATAAATTAGATGAAAATTATTATTTTTTATATCTTGTAAAATAACCCTCTAAGATCTTGAGGACAATAGATTATAAATCTCTTATTAATGTAGTAAAATATGTATAATTAAATGTAGGTCTTTGTGACTTTCTATGGAAAAGGCTACATAAAGTGATGGGCTATAATTGTTTACCGTTTTTAAGTACCTTAGAGTCTAAGTTTCCTATAATCAACTTCACTTTTAACCAAAGAGCCTTGTCCAAATATAATTATTTTGAATTTGAAATCACATTAGATATAAGA
Source organism: Eumetopias jubatus (assembly GCF_037043125.1). Taxonomy (NCBI): domain Eukaryota; kingdom Metazoa; phylum Chordata; class Mammalia; order Carnivora; family Otariidae; genus Eumetopias; species Eumetopias jubatus. The sequence goes on along the minus strand of NW_028274818.1, from coordinate 18,240,505 downwards.
AGAAAAGGGAATTAGTGAAACTTTAGTTAAAAAACATAGCTACACTTCACTACTTCTCTGTTGATATCTAATTATTTTCTGCTAGTGGAACAAGGCCAGATTAAACCCCATCATTTTTGTGTATTAAGCCTGAAGAATGCACTGTGCAGATTCTCTCTGCATAGCACCAAAATCCAGGTCTTCTACTTAAAAAGGAAAAGAAGTTTTAATGATTTGGTTGTATTATGATGAAAATATAAAATGCAAGGTCATTTCAGTCAGTATTTAGTGCATGTTAAATTTCAGTTAAAGACTTATAGAAAAATAGTTTTTTTAAAGATTTTTATTTATTTATTGAGAGAGAGAAAGAATGGTAGAGAGAGAGCATGAGAGGGAGGAAGGTCAGAGGGAGAAGCAGACTCCCTGCTGAGCACGGAGCCAGACGCGGGACTCAATCCTGGGACTCCAGGATCATGACCTGAGCTGAAGGCAGTTGCTTAACCAACTGAGCCACCCAGGCACCTGAAAAATAGTTTTATTTTTAATACCCTTCCCTCAGATAGACAAAATGTATTTTGAAACTTAAATTTAGTCTATCTTGTTTTTCTCCTAATGTTGTTTTTTAGTTATGTATACCTGTGCATCATAAGGTAAAAATGAACACTAATTGTTCACTTTCATCAGTCCTCACCCACAAACACATACCCCCTCCACACACACACAAATGTTGTTTTTTATCCTTTTAAAACTTTCAGAGACTGATAGAAATTTGAAAGCCTTGGCTTTCACTTTCAAGAGCAAAAACATTTAGAGAAAAGAGGTTTTTGTACTCTAGAAACCTTGACTTAAATATCAAGAATGAAAGTCTGAAGGAGGTAGTCATAAATCCGTAAACACTGGATTAAAGAAATACAGGAAGTTACTGTTTTCTTACAAGATAAATACCATTTCAGAAATGGAAAAAAGGATTCATATCTAGACAAAAAGAAAAGAGACTGCTGTTTTGTTTAAAGAGTTAAATTTTTTTAGAGCAGTTTTAGGTTCACAGCAAAATGGAGAGAACAGTAACAGAGATGTCCCACATGGTTTCTACATCCACACAGACATGGCTTCCCTCATTGTCTACATTTCCCACTGGAGTGGTACATGTATTAGAATCGATAAACCTACACTGACACATTACAATCAGAAAGTTGACAGGTTATAGTAGAGTTCACTCTTGTATGTCCTATGGGTTTGGACAAATATATAATGACATGTATCCATCAATATTATATCATCCATAATATTTTCACTGACCTGAAAATATTCTGTGATCTTTAATTTAAAATACTTCCCCCCTCACTCAATCCCTTCTATTCAACTTAGTTATATTTACTGTGTTCCTTCTCTGAATGAAGCTCTGTTTTTTGTTAATGAAATGGTGGAGCTCAAATATTGACTCTTGAGGAATTTGGTTGGTGGAAAAGACAAAATACAACAAGACACCAAAGGGAAAAAAAAAAGACAATAAAAGGAGACATAAGGGGAAAGTGAATACAGTTATTTAATTTATTAGAAAGTAATGAATGCTATGGAGGAAAACAAATCAAGAAGGGAGACAAAGTTGTAGCTTTAGCTAAAGGGAACTTGGTGGCAATTTTAAATAGAATATTGAGTGAAGACTTTGCTGTGAAGTTAACATTTGGGGAAAAGAAGATGTAAATGATATGAGGAAATGAATAAGAATGCTTCGGAGAGACTGTTATTGGTGAAAGAGAATTGAGTACAAAAATTCCTATAGTTGAAAAATGGCTAGGCTGTTAAAGAAATCTCAAGGAGGCCAGTATTACTTGAGAAGAGTGAACAAGAAGGAAAAGGAGTAAGACCAAAAAGTCAGAAAGGCAAGTGTAGACTGAGTCGTAGTGGTCTTCATAGGCCATTTTAAGGACTGACTTTTATTTTGAATAAGATGAAGAGCTATTGCAAGGCTTTGATCAAAGAAGTGATGATTTTTTTATTAAGGTTTTTATTTTAATTCTAGGATAGTTAATATATAGTGTTCTATTAGTTTCAGGTGCACAATATAGTGAATCTACAATTTTATACATTACTCAGTGCTCATCATAGTAAGTATACTCTTTAATCCCTAGGGGGTGATATGATTTGGTTACATCTTTGAAGAAACATTCTGGCTGCTGGACTAAGGATAGGCATTGGGAGGAGGCAAAAACAGATATATGAGGGTCAGTCAGAGGCAGTTGCTATAAAGATCATGCTAGTTTGGACCAAGGAAGGATCAAGGAAGGGTGAGAAATGTTAAATCCTGTATATATTATGAACATAGAATCTGTTGACACTTAGTACCATCTCTAGCCTGATAAGTTCCCTACTCTGGAGTGAGCCTGAAAATAAGTTAAATGCATCATCAGGAGTCCACTATCAGTTACATGGCAGTTTACAAGATTTTGCCAATACTTACATTCATACAAGATTTGAAAAACAGACAAAAAGAAGCTATCAGTCATTATTTCTCTTTTACACCAGCAGGTACATTTGTGAGTAAATATATGCAAGTTCTGCAAATTCTCTGAGGAAAGAACAGAGAGGTAGCTGAGATCATTGGAACTGGCCTTTCTTCAATTCTTGCAGTCATGGATTTCATGACATCTAGCAGCACAATTTTGTTATTGGTGGTGGTTTGTTTTTTTGTTTTGTCTCTTTTGTGCCATTTCATTTCCCCAGCATATTCAGTAGACAAGTAGTCCAATGTGCTGTGAACATAATATTTATGATTGCCAGCAAAGATATGAAAGATGACACTGAACAGTTAGTATTGGACACACAGTGAAAGTATTTGGATATCATGCTAAAGACTTTAAATGAATTTCTGAAGTGTTGATAGTTTTCAAGCAGTAAAAGGGCAAGTTTATGTTTGCATTTTAGAACATGAAATCTACCAGCATGTGGGGGATAGATTAAAGAGAAATAGCAGTCCAAAGGTGACTGTAGTCATCTAGGTGAGAAATGAGAACATGGGCTGAGAAGACTCTGGCATTGCTGTTTGGTAAGACAGGGAAACTAGGATGGCAAATTTCATATAGCAGACCAGGAGTTTTGTTTTCATACTTAGCCTGTGTATAAGACATACAGTGATAAACAGTGCAGACTCTGAAATTAGAGACGGGGAGCAAATCCTTGCTCCAACACATTTTAAATACAAACCTGTGGGTGATCTACCAAATCCCTGTTTGCCCGAGTGGGTGCTTTGTAAGTGAGATACCAGGATTCAGTGAAATGATAAAATGATGCATGGGAACTATTTGTACAGTGCTGGGAATGTAATGAGCATCCTACACGTGTTATTTATTGGTGGTGGTACTAGCTGTTACTGCAATGAAGATAAGAATGAATCTCATTGGGTGCCTGGGTGGCTCAGATGGTTAAGCCCCTGCCTTCGGTTTGGGTCATGATCTCAGGGTCCTGGGATCGAGTCCCGCATCAGGCTCCAGCTTGGCGGGGAGTCTGCTTCTCCCTCTCCCTCTCGCTCTCCCCCTGCTCATGCTCTCCTCTCTCTGTCTCAAATGAATAAATAAAATCTTTAAAAAAAAATGAATCTGATTTTGATGATTTTAATTCAAGCCAGAAAACAAGAAATCTGACATATGGGTTTTAATTAGGATGTGGATTCGAATTAGAGGTTTAAAACACATATTATATAATTTTGGTTGTATTCTGATAAAAAAAAGAAAATTGCTCAGAAAAATGTGTGTGTGTGTGTGTGTGTGTGTGTGTGTGTGTGTGTATGTATGTAAAATCTCCTCAGGATCTTCAAGGCCCACCGAGTAAATAGAACAGTCTCCTCTCCGCAAAGCCTAGAACACCTGACATCTAATGGAAGGATCAATTGGCTCTTAAACAGTATTGTGGGAATAGAACGTCAAGTTCCAAGGGTTTGGTTTAGTAACTCATTAAATTAACTGAATGCATGAGATGATGAATTTAATAATAGACAATTTCAAAAGAAATAATAGATAATTTCAAAATAAACTTCAATAAACATTCACTATTGTATATTCTACCCACCTGCTTATTAGGAAATTGTGCTACACTTTGTTTTATCTTGAGTGTGACTATTATTCTTTAATCTAGCATTTGTGACTGTCATAGTTCTCATGCTTATAATATCAAGATATCATATAGACATTTAAATTTACTGACTCTGTTTTCAATATACTGTTCCAAGCAAAAAAGTAAAAATTAAAAACAATATCACAGATAAGCAGTTAGTTATTATGAGAAAAAATCTTATATATACTATTTTCTCTTAGTTCCTCCTAAACCTTTGATCACTGAAAAATCATGGTCAAACAACATAGGAATTGGGGAAGAGTGTTTTTTTAATAATCAGTTTTTGTATGACCTTTTCCAAATTTCCCTAAGGTAGTGTGCTCATCTATTTCTAAATTAAGTTTTCCTATGTTGCACACTTAATTATGAGTGGAATTTGAATTTTTTTTTATTTTTTGTAATACCCTCTCTATTTTAATCTGATATATCACTCTTTGAAGTGTGTAATGACCCAGAATTACTTAAAAATAAAGCAGTATAGTAATGATAGTAATGCTGATATAATAATGAGAGATTACAGTAGCTTAAAATAGATTTAGGAAAGTCATGTTTCAAAAATAAAATTAATAGCACACCTGTGCATGCTTATTTGGAAAATAGAAAGTAAAATAGAATTCAGAGTCTGATACAATTGATCTATTTCTTTCATGCAACTATTTTCACATAAGACCATGTTAAATGTTTCTAGTACACAGGGAAAAAGGCTAATAAGAACATCAGATAAGGAAAATTCTGTTCAATTTGCAATTCAGATTAACTAAGTAAAGTGAAGGGGGGGTCCTTATGTGCTTTCACAGAAACATTTGATTGTTTGAACAAGGAAACTTATTCTTTGGAAATCTAGTCCTTGCTAGAAGATTTCTGAGATAAGTTATGGAATCTAAGTTGCAATAAAGTTTATTGGATAAGTAATTACAGACTGGAAAAAAGCTTCTAAATGTTAAGGTAAAAGGAAAACAGTGCCATCATAAACTAATGAGATAGCAGCACACAACTTTTCTTTTTCACACCCACCTACATTTAGATCATTACTCGTGTCTTAATGTTTATTAGTGTATATATATATATATATATATATATATATATATTTCATCTTCACAAATAACACATTGCCACTAGACAGATAAGTCATGGATATAATTTTCAAGGAAAAATGAACATAATTTCAAGAAAAGTAATGCAAGTATTAGTGCAACCAGATTTGTCTGGCAAAAATAGATACTTGATACAGAATTACCTCCAAGGACATTTATTAGAGTTCCCCAGAGGAACCGAATGGCTTGAGTTGCAGTTTGAACCCAGAGGCAGCCTGCTGTCAGAATTCCTTCTTGCTTGGGAAAGATCAGTCTTTGTTCTGCTAAGGAGGCCCACCCATGTTATGGAGAGTAATCTGCTTCACTTAAAGTTTGCCAATTTAAATGTAAATCTCATCTAAATAACAGCTTCACTAAAACATCCGGGATGCCTGGCCAAATATCTGGACATTGTAGTCCAGCCAAGTTGACATAAAGCTTGTGAAGTTTTCATCACATGCAGATGGAATGAAAATAAAAATAGTATCTTTTATTTTTTTTTTCAAAGATGTATTTTATTTATGTGGGAGAGAGAAAGACCCTACAGGGGAGAGGGGCTAAGAGAAAGGGGGAGAATCACAAGGAGACTTTCTGCTGAGTGTCCAGCCCAATGTGGGGCTCTATCTCAAGACCCCGAGATCATCACCTGAGCCAAAATCAAAAGTCGGATGCCTAACTAACTGAGCCACCCAGGAGCCCCCAAAATACTATGCTTTATATAAGGCATACTCTTTGTTACAAAGTAAAGACATAAGTAAAATAAATAATACTTTCAGAAGATTTTTTTTTTTAGATTTTATTTATTTATTTGACAGAGAGAGACACAGTGAGAGATTGGACACAAGCAGGGGGAGTGGGAGAGGGAGAAGCAGGCTCCTTGCTGAACAGGGAGCCCGATGTGGGATCATGACCTGAGCCAAAGGCAGACGTTTAACAACTGAGCCACCCAGGCACCCCAAAAGATTTTTTTAAAGCTTAGTATATCTTACATTTTTTCCTACTATATTTCTATTTATCTAAAATGCATACATATCAAATAATATTAGATGCTAGGTATGATTTTAATTTCATATCTTATAAATTTTGCCATTATCACCAGAAAAATATTTAGGAAATGAAATTAAAACATGTATATTGAATGAATAATGCTTTGGGGATAAGCATTTTTCATAGAGAATAATTAAATATAAAAGAATGTATTTGAAGTTATAGAAATTTGGTATTATTTTAACTACCTCAATCCGATAAATAAAGAATAAATTTTGCTTTAAAATTCAAAAGCAACACTCTTCCTCTAATAATTTTAGCCAAGTGAGTAACATTGGCAGTTTTCCATTCATTTAAAAATAACACAAAACAAAGGAAGGCAGAAACCCTGCCAAGTTTCAATTGGCTTTACCCTAAGAACACAGATAAGCTTGTCTACTCAAATTGAAATATTTTTCCTTGTGCAGATTACATTTCAATGCATCAATGCATCTCTAGATAAGATAGTTCATTTTGTTTTCTGCCAATCCTATGCTTAATGTCCATTTCTCAACTTCATTAATAACCACTCTAAACAAAACATTCACCTTTAAAATACATTATAGACATAAGCCTGATTATTCTCATAGTGACAGAGATTCCAAAAGTGTTACTAACAATTTAAACGATCACCGTTGGTAGAAACAGGTATCAGGCTATTCAGTCCTTCTGTTTGTAAGTCATATTTGTTATCATGGCCTCTGGAGTGTCACTAACTGAGTTTCTTCCCAAATTCCAACTCATCGTGTGAGTTTGGGCAGATTCTCTAATCTTCCTGTGTCCATGTGTTTAACTCAAAAATGGGAAGAATATTAACATCTTATGGCTTCTTGTGAGTTTAAAATGAGCCAATACATGTAACACACTGAAAGTATTGTCAGACCTGTAATAAAACTTTAATCACTGTGATTATTTTGTTAATAAACATTTTGCAACCAATTTACCAAATTACCCGAATTATAGTCTTTTCACCAAAACTATTCTGACATACTCTTAAAATAAAATATTTATTATTTTTATATCTGATCTTAGATCTCTGCAGATTCTAACTCTGAAAATTTGTTCTAGGGATAAATGCATTTCAGAGCTCAAATATAGGGAGGTATGTTGTTTGTATCTATGGGGATTAGCTGGCAATATAAATATTAATGATACACAGAAATGTGTATCTTCAAGCTCTCTTTGGAGAGTAATCGAGGGTGTGATTTATTTTTAAAATCTATGTCTTTTTTTTAAGATTTTATTTATTTATTTGAGAGACAGAGTGCACAAGAAAGAGCACAGGAGCTGGGGCAGAAGGAGAGGGAAAAGCAGGCTCCCCTGCTGAGCAGGGAGCCAGAATGGGGCTTGCTCCCAGAACCCTGGATCATGACCTGAGCCAAAGGCAGACACTTATGTGACTGGACCACCTGGGCCCCCCTGAGTAATCTAATCTATGGTTTTAAAGGAATGAAAATGTAAAGCAGATTTGAGCTAACAATTTTGCCATTGGAACTTGAAACTATTCCACTTTTTTAAAGCAACCTTAAAAAAGGAAGTCTAAGATTATATTACTCTTTACTTATCCAAGAATAATTTTAAAAAAAGTTTAGATTAGGGTATAGAGAGGGGCTTAGTAGAAAGTTTCACCTGCAAGAGACGTATGGATGAACCTCTGAAAATAATTGGTAATGCATAAAAAAATCCAGAGGTAATTTTTTAAATTCAATACCTACACATATGTGTACTTTGAAATTACATCTCTTTTTAAAATACATGTGTATGTGTGTGTATTCAGACAAAACTAACACTGAAACTGAGTGCATAGAAACAACTTGCTTATGAGTTTTGTAAATCCAGGAATGCTCTGGGTATAAAGACATTCTTTGATGAGGTTAACCAAGGAATGCTTTTATAACTCCTAACTTTAACTGGAAGTAGTATTCATTGTTACTGGAATATTAAATTGTTTTCCCTTTACTGCAGGTTCCTCCTCTGTAGTACCTTTCCTCTTATTCCAGCTTCCTTGTCTTTCCTCATCACGGGCTTTCCAAGCCCACGGCTGGTCTGTGCTGCTTTGGACTGTTTGAATTGCCATGCCCTGTTCCACAGCCTGGAAACTGTTTCCAGGGAGTAAATCAGTAGTTTTATTACACTCGCCTTTCTCATTTTCCTTATCTCCTAGATTACAGTTCTACACAGTCCTCTCTACAACGTCTGTAATAACTATTTTCATACAATTTTCTAGTTTTTAAGGTATGAAGTAAACTTGGTTACTGTTACTCCATTTTATTCAAAAGTGAAAAGGTATAATTCTCCTATTTTTTTTTTTTTTACTTTTTGGGGCTCATAAACAGATGCAGCCAGATATTAGTTTTTTAACCAATCTGGGAATCTACCAATAATTGGTTTGTGTTGGCTACTTGTAACTATTATGGTTACTAAAATATTTATTTCATAACTTCTAGTTTTATTTACTGTGATTTCTCTTTGCTCCCTTTTTTTTGAATTCTATTTCCTTCATTTTTATGATAGTTTACATATTTTCTTTGTTCATTGTAGGAACTGCTCTTAAAATTTTGGCATGCATAAATGCTTTACAAAGTCTGAAGTTAATAAATATATTTCTCTCATATGTGGTAAAACCAAAGATTTCTTTGAGTCTGCCTTGTTGTTCTTATTTAGGACTTTAGGTCCAATTTGTTTTAAACTATTTAAAACCCAATATACTATGTGATATACCAACCTATTTGCTGATATTTGCTAATCATTATATCTTGGTTTCCAGACGTTCCTTCTGGAACTAATATTATCCTATTAAAATTTCTCCTTTAGTGTTTCTTTCAGTAATGCTTTATTATTGATAAATCGGATGATTATTGAAACTTTTTAATTCTGTTTTTTTCCTTTATTATTTTTTTAAGAGGGGCTGCGGAGGGAGAGAGAGAATCTTAAGCAGGTTCCACACCCAGCATGGAGCCTGATGTGGGGCTTGATCTCACCACCCTGAGATCATGACCTGAGCCGAAATCAAGAGTTGGTTGCCTAACCAACTGAGCCACCAAGCCGCCCTTACTTTTACTTTAATATTATTTTCCTGTTTTTACGTGCCCATTATGGAGCAAGTTATATGACTTTTTCTTCCACTTCATTTATTCTATCTTCAGATTTATATCATGTTATTTTTTAATTTCATCACCTATCATTGGTTTCATAGCTCTAATAATTCTTTGACAAGTTTTGCTAAACTGTTTCCATATTATCCTGTTATTTACTGTTATTTTTTAGTCTATTCTTACTTTATTTGATTATTTAAGAAATAATTTTTCATATCTTTCAGATTTTCTACTACTTTAGCTAGAATTGCTAATTATTCTAATAACTGACACTTCATAGAGATTTCTCAATATTTCCAGTGCTTTATTTTTTCTTTATTTAATAATTTAATTTTTCTTTAAAGCTAATATGTTTTCTAAGATAATGTGTTTTGATGTGGTGGCTGCTATTTATGTTTCTTTTTTTCTATTTTTATGTGATTAGAAGGGAAGAGGGCCCATCCTATATTATTCTGTCATAATTTTGCCAAGTCTCTCTCTTTCTCTCTCCCATGATTTTTCTACTACATTGACTCTCACATCTTTAATTTTAAGTGTAATTAATTTACAGAGTATTTATTTTAAATGCTGAAAATTTAATTACATTTTTGAAAGTTAGTTTTGAAAATAAATAAAACATGGAAATATTAACTAAAAAAGCTATTTGTATACTGCCACTATATGTTCTGCTGAAATGATCTACTGATATAATAGTGGCTATCCATTGACCCCCAAATCATCTAACATTGCCTAACATATGATGGTAGATTAAAATATCATTTATTAGAATGTAAAGAAAATAAAAATTCATAATTTATAAATACAGGAGCTGTCACCCTGGAAGAATCGGAATATATCGTAAAGCTTAGTTTGGAACTTAGATAACCAAGAGTTGAGGAAAGATACTTAAATAGGGAGAAACAGTGTCCTCATGTGTGTAATAGGTTGTTTCTTCATGTGTGTAATTGCTTGGGTTAGGGTCAGTGGGAAAAGAAAGATAAAAGCATAAGGAAGAGATATGGAGTGATTTACATATACCCTATTTTCACTTATTTTCCTTTGGAATTAGAACTTGCTGAAACAGTTTTACATTTTTTAGAGAAAAAATAAACAGAAAAAGCATAACAACATAATATGTAAGAAAATAAGTTTATGTTACTTTAAAGTAACAATGTGGATCTACTTAAGTTTCCCATGTAATTTAAATATTTTACATTTCTGTGGTCTGAAGTTCCATAAATAAGCTTCTCATTCATATTCTCTTATGTCCTAGTAATCTAGAGATGAATGTCTCATGGCATCCATCTCATGCCCTCTGAGAGTCAAAAGACCTTATTAAGGCTTTTTGAATTCTGAGAGGATTTGTTTCCAACTGGTAACAGTTTTTCCTTCTGTTTTTTTGTTCAGCCACCATTCTTACAGTTTCCCAGCTTGCTCTCACTTTTTAGTTGAGAACCTAATTTTATTTTTTGTTGCCTTTTTTTTTAAATGATCTATTTCCTCACGTCCCAACTCCCATTCATATTTAAAATACAGTCGCCTGTATTAGATGATTAATCTTTAAAAGATGGTATTTTAATCAGGTTGGCACATTGAGATTATGAATGAAAATAGAAAGAAATGAGCTCGAGTAGCCATATGAGATTTAAACACAGGTATTAATTTTGGCTCCATGGATAGAAGAGAAATGTACCTGTTATACTCTATACCTGCAAAAATGCAGCTCGAACTCTCTTGTCAGGTAGGAGGCATTAAGAAAATTGGTAACCCTTTAAAATAATTGTGCAATTAATCACTGCTGAAATCACTGTTGAAATCCCAAAGAACTAGTTATGACATTCACATTAATACCAAATGAGTTCATCATGATTAATATTGTGACAATAAATACCAGAGGAAATTAATAATGATCAGCTATTATTTTAAAGCCCTGCTACATAATTCAAATATTTTACCTTGAAATGTAAGCACTTTTAAGGTACATACTACATACAATTTTCTTTAATTGTGTTTTTATCCAACTTAGTTTAGATTAATACCTTTTAAATACTTTTATAAATACTTATTAAAAGAGATTATCATTTCTTCTCATTTCCACCTATTGAGTAGTGATTAAGGCATTTAGACAGACAATGTGATTCAATTTTAGGTAATGGAATTTTGATTTTCTAAAAATTAAGTGAAATCAATTTAACTTAAATTATAAAGTCTTTAAGCAGAGGATTGTGTCATTTATTTTTTTCTCAAAATGACTTACTTTTTCACAAATTATGAAAATTGATATGACTAGTAGCATTAAAATTCCCCAATACAGTGTATGGCTACTCTTTAGTACATGATTTTCTCAGGGCAGATCTCCTCCATAAGTTTTAGCAAGGCATTATATGATAATAAATTGAATATATAACTTTCTAAATATGAACAAATATGTACATTGTACAGGAGTGAATATGTATATTGGTAAAGCTCAATAAATCAAGATTATTGCTAAACAAACTGTTTCCATGGGTCAATCTCAATTTTAAATTAGTGTCTCTTTGTCAGGTCTAATTGTCACCTCTGCACTCCAGGAAAATAACCCTGATCCCTCCCTACCTGCCTCTACACAGATTGCTTCCTCCTAAAATCTCTTTAATCTTCACTGATTTAATACACTTGTTTTTTGCTTTGCTACCTATCTTGAGACATTCTTGTTCTTGCTTCATAGGAACTGCTGGTCACACTTTGCACACTGTTTATAACATTATTTTACCCACTACTTAATACTTGTGTTTAAACAAGTGCCAACTTCACTATACCATAGGGGACACATAGAAAAAATCAATATGTATGTCTGATAGACTTTTCTTTATAGATCCTTAATGCAGAATTGCAATTCCTTAACTCAACAATTTTCAAATTTGCCATTCCCCTGAAATGTGGAGTTTCTCAAGGGATTACATAGCACTAATAAAATAATCTCTCCTGCCTTTTGCACAAATAAGGATATCTCTGTCTCTGTCTATCTCTCCATCTGTCTCCCTCTCTGTCTCTTTCTCTCTTATCTCTCCTCTCTTATCTCCTCTCGCCTGGTCCTGGGTGTATTATTACCATGAAGCTTCTAGCTACTCAGCTGAACTGGGCTTTTTATATTCTGATAAGTCTTTACCCCATTCATTAAGAAAACCCATATTCTTCCACCAAAATGGTCTGTGGCATTGCTGCTCCTAACATAGCACATGGACTGGCAAATCTTAGGGCTTCTCTGTGTCTGTTGGCACATTCTTAACATCACTGCCACTATTGTTCCACTCAGGGTTTCTGCGGTACACCCCATACATCAGACAGGAAGAGAAATGGATCCTCCTTCCTTTGTGAACATTGGCAATGACACATAACAGGGAGTCAGAGGCATTTTAGATATCCTTGTACATGGCTCTCTCTTTCCCTCACTGATAGCCATACTTCCCATTCTTTTTTATTATTATTATTAACATATAATGTATTATTTGTTTCAGGAGTACAGGTCTGTGATTCATCAGTCTTACACAATACATAGTACTCACCACAACACATACCCTCCCCAACACACTTCCCATTCTTAACTTAAACTGAGACACAACATATGAAGATAACAAGTTTGGAACTGGTTTAAGCAACAATAGTCACGATGTATTTTAAAGCACAACTACCCTCTTGTCCCCAAATGTTGTGGCCGAGACCAGGTCATCATGCCATATTCTTCTAGGGTAATTGCTTTTAAAGTGAAACTAGTCCTTTTCATCTTGCAATAATTACTTCTTGGTTTACTGCACTGATACAATTTTAGTCATTTCTCCGAGTTTTCTCAGACTACATGCAAATAAGATGAAGCAAAACAGTGTTGAAGATATAGAAAATGGTGACCAAGGACATACATCCAATTTCAATTTGGACTGAATCATGAAATCCTGCTACATTAGAATAAACGCTCTTATAATTTATATTCCCTTATTAATCCTTGTTGTTAAGAGCCAATATTATTTGGTTAACAAAATTATAATACCCAATATCTTGCAACATATTGATCTCTAAATGCATATAAAATTATGCTTTAATTCACATAAAGTATTGATTAGATAATTACAGAGACAGCAATAAAATAGTTGTGAATAAAGAATAAATGATTTACTAATTCTTTCTTTGTAGTCTATAAATGAATATGACTTTTTAAGCTTCTAAAAAGTAGTGGTATCTTTTTAAGGATATGACATTGCAATCTTCTGTCTATCTATGCAAAGGAAAATTTTTTTCTTGGTGAGGATTTCATTTTTTTTTTAAAGATTTATTTATTTATTTATTTGAGAGAGAGAGAATGAGAGAGAGTACATGAGAGGGGGGAGGGTCAGAGGGAGAAGCAAGCTCCTTGCTGAGCAGGGAGCCTGATCTGGGACTTGATTCCGGAACTCCGGGATCATGACCTGAGCCGAAGGCAGTCACTTAACCAACTGAGCCACCCAGGCACCCCTTGGTGAGGATTTCAACCAAGAAATTATTTTTCTCACCAAAATTATTTTTAAAATATTTCTCTCTCGGGCGCCTGGGTGGCTCAGGCAGTTAAGTGTCTGCTTGTCTGCCTTTGGCTCAGATCATGCCCAGGGTCCTGGGATGAGCCCTGCTTTGGGCTCCCTGCTCCATGGGGAGTTTGCTTCTTCCTCTCCCTCTGCTGCTCCCCCAGCTTGTGAGTTCTCTCTCTGTCAAATAAATAAATAAAATCTTTAAAAAATAAATAAATTTTAAAAATGAAATATTTCTCTTTTCACCACATTTTAAAAAGGTAAAACAACATAACTCTTGTTACGTAAATACCAAAATACCCAGAATAGAGAGCAGCCATGCACCCTGAACAAGGCAGAGACAACTTTGGAAAACAAATAAGCGGTCATCCATGATTTTTCAAATTGTATTGGAAATAAATAGTCCTTTTCACCTTCAGACAGTAATAAACATAACTATGATGGGTATGGAAGACTTGCATAAGCTAAGAACTTTTCCTCAAATAACAATATAGTTCCTAATGTAAAAAAAGGCAAATCCTAATTCAAAGAGAACACTTTAGATGCACAGAAACCGAAAAGTAAGCATGAACAGATATGCATTTGAGAAGCAAAGGAAAGAGTGTGGAAAGAATAAAACACCTAAGTGAATAAATATGAGTGTGTTTGCTTCATTTTAAATGATCTTGGAACATTAGATTCAACTTTCTATTTTGAAAATTTAAATGGTCAGATTTAGATAGTTCTATCATACTGGCTATTATTCTTGGTCAATTCAATATATTCAAGATACCCACTTTTCCCTTTCTATTTCCTTTGATTTGAGAGTGATATATGATTTCCCAAAGGTCATATGTATCATGTTAACATGGGAAAGCCTTTGTCCCTTTCTTTGCCTTTTTTTGCCCCGTTATGTAGTTAGACTGCATGGTGTTGGTTGTACTAGGGTGATGTCTTCAGCCCTCCTGGCTCTGGTTATCAGATCTACAATATGTCCTCCATTCCCAAACTCAGACTTCTTCTCAGACCCCTTGATCATGACCTTCCTCTCTTGATTCAGTACTCTTCTCCAATCTTTGAGGTCTCCAGAAATTTTCATTGCTTTCCTTGTACTATGCATCTCATTTAGGAGGCCCAGTACCCGGAATGCTACCATATGTGATTGAATCATTCATGTTGACTGTGTATGTGCATGAGTCATAGAGGAGAAATTGTGGCTAGTTCAAGGTAACAACACAAAAAGATATTACTTTACAAATATAAACAGTAATATATCAACCATGGATGCCTGGAGGAACAGAAAAGTATAAACTAGAATATTTTTATTTTTATTTATTTATTTATTTTTAAAGATTTTATTTATTTATTTTGAGGGAGAGAATGAGAGAGAGAGAGAGCACATGAGAGGGGGGAGGGTCGGAGGGAGAAGCAGACTCCCCACCGCGCAGGGAGCCCGATGCGGGACTCGATCCTGGGACTCCAGGATCATGACCTGAGCCGAAGGCAGTCGCTTAACCAACTGAGCCACCCAGGCGTCCCTAAACTAGAATATTTTTAAATCATCTGAAATCTCATCTTACTGTTCTCTAGATAAGATTCATTCTTGTCTTTGTTCTAGTTTTTAAATTTAAATATATTTAAAGCACTCTGTATATAACCTATTTTTGTCAATAACCTTCACATAATATGTATGTTGTTTAAATATGTATATATTTAAAACTATATTTATTTGATGTATTTTTTTATTCTAATATATGGAAGAGTTCTAATATACTTCAATAACTCATATTCAGGCATTTGGGTTGGTTTCCCTTTTTAAGTAATATTAGAAATATGTGGAACAACCAGCCAGAAACTAAAATTTATATATTAATATAACCTTCTGGTAAAATGCATAAAATTTAGGAAACTGTATAGAAAGGGAACTACTATGTCAAAGAGTTTTTAGAATTTTTAGACTTTAGTTGGTATAAGCTTCTAGAGAAATGTTATGTATTTCATATATCTCACTGCTGATAATGGGTATATTAATACCCATTTCCTACTATTTATATAGTTGTAGGTATTATAATTAGAAATCTCAATTTCAATTTAATTAAAATAATACAATTAATTGTCATATAGCCCTATAGTTATTTGATGCAAGGACTGTACATAATTTTTATATATCTGTTCTGATTATAAATTTATTTCATAAAATATTTCATGAGAGTTGTCAAATATTTTTATTGGTACAATTTTGCTTTTTCACAAATATATGTTCTATATTATAATTTATATTTAAGGGTATTAATTCTGTGTCTATATGTTGCAAATATTTTCACAGTTTATAATTTTGGTGCACAACTTACTTTTTGCCATTCAGAAAACTTATTTTCCATTATAGTTTCTAATTTCATTTTTATAGTTATTTTTAGAATACCTTTTAAAACAGAGATATTAGATGAATATTTAACTATGTTTTTTCTAGGTCATATTGAAGCAGGAGAGCTAGGTTCTTGACTCAAGGAGTAGAAGAATTAATCTCGTGGACAAAGGAGAGTGAGTAAAGATTTGAAGTTATTAAGATACAGAAAAATCTCTCAAGAGTGAGAGGGTCCCGACAGGATTGGCAATGAGGGCCTTTAGGGTTGGTCTTTTATAGAAAGCTAACCAGGGAACTTAAATCCTTTTAACATTTCTACTGAAAATCACCATTGAGCAAGGACTGGTGATAACACCTTCAATGGCTTATTTCCTTTTTAGGGTCTGGTTATTCCTTGTTGGTCACAGGTGATTATCATAAAAAAGACACCCACCCCACATGCCTAGGGCAGGGTGGTCCGGTTTCGGTTTCTTCCCTTATCTCTGGTTTCCCCACACCTCCGTATTTTTGGGATTTCTGTGAGTCTAATCACATAACCCCCTATCTATCTCTCCCTACTTAGCCACGCCTGTCCCTTACTCAATATATATGGATTTTTTAAAAAGTCATTTAAATGATAATAAAATTAACAATACACCGCCCAATTCAAGATTTTTATCGATTTTTTTTTTTTAAAGCAAGATTTAACTGAGTAAAATTTAAAGAACCTATTGGCTTTATCCAGCGATTCATGAATCAGGCAGCATCCAACATAGCAGTTAGAAAAAAGCTCGAAAGAGCCGTACAAAATGAAAGAGTTGTTGACGAAAGGAAGTGGGAACAAGGAAGTTGTACTAGGCCAAAAAATGTTTTGGTTATTGCAAGGTTACTTTCCCTAGAGGCATGGTAGGGATTTATTAGGCAGATCACCTAATGCTAATCAGGTGATTCCTGATTGGGTAGTTTAAGATTCCATTTTTGGGAGAGCCAAACTAATTAAGTTACATCTCAATTTTATGATATGGGGCTTAGCATAAGCATCTCCATTTTAGACCTGTCGTTTTGTATTTAACACTATCTGTCTACCTATCTATCCAAATTTGTATGCCTTAACAATACACTGTTTAGTTTTGATTGGTGTTTTTCTACAAGATCATGTTGGCTATTCTAGATCAATTGCTTTTCTATATAAACTTTAGAATCAGTTTGTCAATATCTACAAAATAGTTTGCTGATATTTTGATTGAAATGGGGTTGAATCTATAGAAAATTTAGGAAAAATTCACATCTGAACAATATTGAATCTTCCAATCCATGAACATGAAATATCACACCATTTATTTAGACCTTCTTTTGATACCTTTCATCAGAGCTTTATAGTTCTCTGCATGTGGACTCTGTACATATTTTGTTAGACTTATACCTATGTATTTCACTTTTTGCTTACTATTTTAAAGTATCTTTTTTAAAAGATTTATTTATTTTTATATATTTATTCATTCATTTGAGAGAGGGAGTGAGAGGGAGTGAGCACAAAGAGGGAGAAGGAGAAGCAGACACCTCTCTGATCAGGGAAAGCGACTTGGGGCTTGATTCCAGGACTCCAGGATTATGACCTAAGCAGAAGGCAGATGTTTAACTGACTGAGCCACCCAGGCACCCCTTAAAACATGTTTTGATTTCAAATTCCAATTGTATATTGTCCACATAAAGGAAGGCAATTGACTTCTGAATATTAAGCTTGTGTGCTGTAACCTTGCTATACTTGCTTATCAATTCTAGGAGTTTTTTGCTGTTTTTGTTGATGATTCTTTGGAATTTTCTACATAGGCAATCATGTCACATATGACCTGACCAAAGATAGTTTTATTTCTTCCTTCTCAGCCTGTAGACATCAATTTCCTCTACCCATCTTAATTTACTAGCTCAGACTTGCAGTACAATATATATATTTTTTAAAGATTTTATTTATTTATTTGACAGAGAGAGACACAGTGAAAAAGGGAACACAAGCAGGGGGGAGTGGGAGAGGGAGAAGCAGGCTCCCCACTGAGCAGGGAGCCCGATGTGGGACTCGATCACAGGACCCTGGGACCATTACCTGAACGGAAGGCAGTTGCTTAATGACTGAGCCACCCAGGCAGTCTTGCAGTACAATATTGAAAGGGAATAGGGAGAGAAGATACTTTTGCTTTATGCATGATTTTAGGAAGAAAATGATATTTTTCACCTTGCTGTAGGTTTTTTGTAGATGCTCTTGATAAAGTTGAGAATGTTCTCTCTATTTCTAATATGTTGTTGATGTACTGACTTACATTGGATAATTTTTGAGTGTGGATCCAACCTTGTATACTTTAATAAATTCCACTAGGTCATTTTGGATAATTCATTATTGGATTCAATGTGCTAGTATTTTGTTTTGGATTTGTGTTTCCGTGTTCATGAGAATTACTAGTCTGAGGATTTCTTCTTTCTCAATGTCTATATCTGATTTTGGCACTTGGGTAATTCTGACCTCATAAAATTAATTGAGAAGTGTTCTGTTTCAAATTTTTAGAAGAGCTTATGGAGAATAGGTATTATTTGTTTAATGTTTTATAGAATTCACCAGTAGAAATACTATCTGGAGCTGATGTTTTTAGGGAAAGGTTATGAATATTAAGTAAATTTCAAATTCAAATAGAAATAAGGCTTTATTATGTGATTTTGGTAATTTGTGTGTTTTAAGGAATTGGTTTTTAATTTCATCTGTGTCATCAAATTTGTCGGCACAGAGTTGTTCATAGTATTCCTTTATTATCCTTAAAGGTCATGGGAGAAGTAATGATTAATGAGTCTGGCTCCAAGCCAAAATCTGATGTGTACTTTTTCAAGACTGACCATAAGCAATTAAAGGTTTCTGTGATAAGTATCATGGGGTGGCTAGCTGCCTTCCCCATACTGAACTTGTTCAGAGCCAGTGAGAGAATAGTTTTCTAGAAGAAGCTGTAGTTACTCAACTCCCCACCCCCTAGCCTTGATTTCAACCCTTCCCCTATACTGGCCAACCCTTGTTCATATGCATATTAAATATCTGTATTTTTCTCAGCTGGGGTGCCTCCTTCTGAAGGTTTCCTTATTGGATCCTCTACTAGTACTTCCCAGTCAATTATGGCAAGGCCTCCTCCTCATGAAGGTGCCTTGACTAGGACACTCTTCTTCACTCTGAGTTTAGCTTTTTTGTTCTTGTGGAAATGGGAGTGATAATTTCTAAACTTTTTCTAAGTTGGACTGAAACCAGAAGTTCTCTAGGGATATTTTTATGTACTGATATAAGTTAATAGGATATGCTTTTTTGAATATTTTTCTTGAATTAGTTTTGATAAGTTGTAGTTTTAAAGAAATTTATTCATATGATATAATTGTTTAAAATCCATTGTTTAAGGCTGGTCCTGTCAGCACTATTAACTTTAAACTCTCTGTAAATTCCATAGGTACAGTCTCTTTTTGATTTCTAACATTGTTAACTTTGCCTTCACTTATTTTTCTTTGAACTCTAGTTTTTGAACCCTTTTTAAATTAGTTCCTAGAATAGGTCATGTTTTGTGTTTTTTTGGATCCTCTCAACTTTAAGTTTCTTTTCTACTGAAGCAATACCTGCATTTTTTTTAAAGATTTTATTTGTTTATTTGAGAGAGAGAATGAGAGATAGAAAGCACGAGAGGGAAGAGGGTCAGAGGGAGAAGAAGACTCCCTGCTGAGCAGGGAGCCCGATGTGGGACTCGATCCCAGGACTCCAGGATCATGACCTGAGCCTAAGGCAGTCGCTTAAACAAATGAGCCACCCAGGCGCCCCAATACCTACATTTTAAAGTTAATACCTCAATTTTTCTTTGTTGTATTGTGCTTTACCTTCTTTTGTTGAATTTACTTGTTATATAGTAATCTTTTCTTCTATTAGAAATATAAACACTAAATTTCCCTTAAAGTACAATTTTGACTGAACACTATAAGCTTTCCTTTTCTTATTCTCATTATAATTTATTTTAAATTTTATTTTTTTCAAATTTTTCCTTTGACTAATATTTACTAGTATGTTTTATAAAATTTCATGAATATGTTTTATATTATTATCATTATGCTATGTTGCCTTGTAAACATAGAAAGTACCTTGTAAGATAATTATTTCTGACTTTAGAGAATTTTTCTATGATCTTTGGAGTTCTCATTATTCATCAACTTTATGGACATTATAAAGAATTTATATTCTCTAATTTTGGATGTAATAGATACATAAACAGATATCATCTAAATTCAGTGTATTTTTATATACTAAAGTGTTATATATATATATATATATATATATATTTCTGTTTTATCAAACCTTGAGGATGATATATTGGAATATACCAATGATGTTGGATTCAAATTCTGCAAAATCATGCAAAAATATGATATATGTGTAGCTGTGATTTGAGTGCATTGAAATTTAGAACGTCAATGTTTTAACAAAAAGAAATACGTATCATTACATAATGACTCTTTATCTTTAAGATTTTTGTTACCTTTTATTTTAAAGAACATTTATCTGAATTTAATGCAGCTATCTATCTGTTTTTTTATTTTTATTGTTATGTTAATCACCATTATGACATCATTAGTTTTTGATGTAGTGTTCCATGATTCATTGTTTTTGCATACCACCCAGTGCTCCACGCAGAAAGTGCCCTCTTTAATACCCATCACCAGGCTAACACATCACCCGACCCCTCTCCCCTCTAGAACCCTCAGTTTGTTTTTCAGAGTCCATCGTCTCTCATGGTTCGTCTCCCCCTCCAATTTACCCCCCTTCAATCTTCCCCTCCTGCTATCTTCTTCTCCTTTTTTTTTTTTCTTAACATATATTGCATTATTTGTTTCAGAGGTACAGATCTATGATTCAACAGTCTTGCAAATTCACACGTCTCACCATTACACATACCCTCCCCAATGTCTATCACCCAGCCACCCCATCCCTCCCACCCCCCCACCACTCCAGCAACCCTCAGTTTGTTTCCTGAGATAAAGAATTACTCATATCACTGAGGTCATATGACACATGTCTTTCTTTGATTGACTTATTTCACACATCATAACACCCTCCAGTTTCAACCACGACGTTGCAAATGGCAAGATCTCATTCCTTTTGATGGCTGCATAATATTCCATTGTATATATATACCACCTCCTCTTTATCCATTCATCTGTCGATGGACATCTTCGCTCTTTCCACAGTTTGGCTATTGTGGACATTGCTGCTATAAACATCGGCGTGCACGTAACCCTTTGGATCCCTACATTTGTATTTTTGGGGTAAATACCCAGTAGTGCAATTGCTGGATTGTATGGTAGCTCTATTTTCAACTGTTTGAGGAACCTCCATACTGTTTTCCAGAGTGGTTGCACCAGCTTGCATTCCCACCAACACTGTGGGAGGGTTCTCCTTTCGCCGCATCCCTGCCAACATCTGTCATTTCCCGACTTGTTAATTTTAGCCATTCTGACTGGTGTGAGGTGGTATCTCATTGAGGTTTTGATTTGGATTACCCTGATGCCGAGCAATGTTCAGCACCCTTTCATGTGTCTGTTGGCCATTTGGATGTCTTCTTTGGAAAAATATCTGTTCATGTCTTCTGCCCATTTCATGATTGGATTATTTGTTCTTTGGGTGTTGAATTTGATAAGTTCTTTATAGATTTTGGATACTAGCCCTTTATCTGATATGTCATTTAAATTATATCTTCTCCCATTCTGTCGGTTGTCTTTTGGTTTTGTTGACTGTTTCTTTTGCTGGGCAAAAGCTTTTTATCTTGATGAAGTCCCAATCATTCATATTTGCCCTTGATTCTCTTGCCTTTGACAATGTTTCTAGGAATAAGTTGCTGTGGCTGAGGTCGAAGAGGTTGCTGTCTGTGTTGTCCTTTAGAACTTTGATGGACTCCTGTCTCACGTTTAGGTCTTTCAACCATTTGGAGTCTATTTTTGTGTGTGGTGTAAGGAAATGGACTAGTTTCATTCTTCTGCACGTGGTTGTCCAATTTTCCCAACACCATTTGTTGAAGAGACTGTCTTTTTTCCATTGGACATGCTTTCCTTCTTTGTCAAAGATGAGTTGATCATAGAGTTGAGGGTCCATTTCTGGGCTCTCTATTCTGTTCCTTTGATCTATGTGTCTGTTTTTGTGCCAGTACCATACTGTCTTGATGATGACAGCTTTGTAATAGAGCTGGAAATCCGGAATTGTGATGCCGCCAGCTTTGCTTTTCTTTTTCAACATTTCTCTGGCTATTCAGGGTCTCTTCTGGTTCCATACACATTTTAGGATTATTTATCCCATTTCCTTGAAAAAAGTGGATGGTATTTTGATGGGGATTGCTTTGAATGTATAGATTGCTCTAGGTAGTATTGACATCTTCACAATGTTTGTTCTTCCAATCCATGAGCATGGAATATTTTTCCATTTTTTTGTGTCTTCCTCAATTTCTTTCATGAGTATTTTATAGTTTTCTGAGTACAAATCCTTTGCCTCTTTGGTTAAATTTATTCCTAGGTATCTTACGGTTCTGGGTGCAGTTGTAAATGGGATCAACTCCTTAATTTCTCTCTCTTCTGTCTTGTTGTTGGTGTATAGGAATGCCACTGATTTCTGTGCATTGATTTTATATCCTGCCACTTTCCTGTATTCCTGTATGAGTTCTAGCATTTTAGGGGTGGAGTCTTTGGGTTTTCCACATAAAGTATCATATCATCTGCAAAGAGTGAGCGTTTGACTTCCTCTTTGCTGATTTGGATGCCTTTGATTTTTTTTTTGTTGTCTGATTGCTGTGGCTAGTCCTTCTAATACTATGTTGAATAGCAGTGGTGATAGTGGACATCCCTGCCGCGTTCCTGACCTTACAGGGAAAGCTCTCAGCTTTTCCCCCTGAGAATGATATTCGCTGTAGGTTTTCATAGATTGCTTTTATGATATTGAGTTAGGTCCCTTTATCCCTATACTCTGAAGAGTTTTGATCAAGAAAGGATGCTGGACTTTGTCAAATACTTTTTCTGCATCTATTGGAGGATTATATGATTCTTGATCTTTCTTTTGTTAATGTATTGTATCACGTTGATTGATTTGCCGATGTTGAACCAACCTTGCAGCCCAAGGATAAATCCCACTTTGTCATGGTGAATAATCCTTTTAATGTACTGTTGGATCCTATTGGCCAGTATTTTGGTGAGAATTTTTGCATCCATGTTCATCAAGGATATTGGTCTGTAGTTCTCCTTTTGGATGGGGTCTTTGTCTGGTTTGGAGATCAAGGTAATGGTGGCCTCATAAAATGAGTTTGGAACTTTTCCTTCTATTTCTATTTTTTGGAACAGTTTCAGGAGAATAGGTATTAATTCTTCTTGAAATGTTTGCTAAAATTTCCCTGGGAAGCCATCTGGCCCTGGGCTTTTGTTTGTTGGGAGATTTTTGAGGACTGATTCAATTTCCTTACGGGTTAAAGGTCTGCTCAGGTTTGCTATTTCTTCCTGGTTCAATTTTGGTAGTTGATACACCTCTAGGAATGCACCCATTTCTTCCAGGTTATCTAATTTGCTGGCATAGAGTTGCTTACAATATGTTCTTATAATTGTTTGTATTTCTTTGGTGTTGGTTGTGATCTCTCCTCTTTCATTCATGATTATGTTGATTTGGGTCATTTCTCTTTTCTTTTTGATAAGTCTGGACAGGGATTTATCAATCTTGTTAATTCTTTCAAAGAATTAACTGTTCTTTTGGTTTGTATTTCATTGATTTCTGCTCTGATCTTTATTATTTCTCTTCTCCTGCTGGGTTTAGGCTTTGTTTGCTGTTTTTTCTCTAGCTCCTTTAGGTGTAGGGTTAGGGTGTGTATTTGAGACCTTTTTGTTTCTTGAGAAAGGCTTGTATTGCTATATACTTTCCTCTCAGGACTGCCTTTGGTATATCCCAAAAATTTTGAATAGTTATGTTTTCATTTTCATTGGTTTCCATGAATTTTTTTTATTTCTTCTTTAATTTCCAGGTTGACCCATTCATTCTTTAGTAAGACGCTCTTTAGCCTCCATGTATTTGAGTTCTTTCCGACTTTCCTCTTGTGATTGAGTTCTAGTTTCAAAGCATTGTGGTCTGAAAATATGCAGGGAATAATTCCAAACTTTTGGTACTGGTTGAGATCTAATTTGTGACCTAGGATGTGATCTATTCTAGAGAATGTTCCATGGGCACTAGAGAAGAATGTGTATTCCATTGCTTTGGGATGGAATGTTCTGAATATGTCTGTGAAGTCCATTTGGTCCAGTGTGTCATTTAAAGTCTTTATTTCCTTGTTGACATTTTGCTTAGATAATCTGTCCATTTCAGTCAGGGGGTTATTAAAGTCCCCCAGTATTATTGTATTATTGTCAATGTGTTTCTTCACTTTTGTTATTAATTGTCTTATATATTTGGCTGCTCCCATGTTAGGGGAATAGATATTTACAATTGTTAGATGTTGTTGGATAGACCCTTTAAGTAGGATATAGTGTCCTTCCTCAACTCTTATTACAGACTTTGTTTTAAAATCTAACTTGTCTGATAGAAGGATTGCCACCCCAGCTTTCTTTTGGTGTCCATTACCATGGTTAATTGTTTTCCACCCCCTCACTTTCAATCTGGGGGTGTCTTTGGGTGTAAAATTAGTGTCTTGCAGACAGCATATTGATGGGTCTTGTTTTTTAATCCAATCTGATAGCCTGTGTCTTTTGATTAGGACATTGAGCCCATTTACATTCAGGATAACTATTGAAAGTAATGAATTTAGTGCCACTGTATTGCCTGTAAGGTGACTATTACTACATATTGTCTGTATTCCTTTCTGGTTTATGCTGCTTTTAGTCTCTCTCTTTGCTTATAGGACTCCTTTCAGTATTTCTTGGAGGGCTGGTTTCATGTTTGCAAATTCCTTTAGTTTTTGTTTGTCCTGGAAGATTTTTTTTTTTAAAGATTTTATTTATTTAATTGACAGAGAGAGACAGAGAGACAGAGAGAGAGGGAACACAAGTAGGGGGAGTGGGAGAGAGAGAAGCAGGCTTCCCGCCGAGCAGGGAGCCCGATGCGGGGCTCGATCCCAGGACCCTGGGATCATGACCAGAGCTGAAGGCAGTCGCTTAACCAACTGAGCCACCCAGGCGCCCTTGTCCTGGAAGATTTTTATCTCTCCATTTATTTTCAATGACAGCCTAGCTGGTTAGAGTATTCTTGGCTGCATATTTTTCTCTTTTAATGCTCTGAATATATCATGCTAGTCCTTTCTGGCCTGCCAGGTCTCTGTGGATAGGTATGTTGCCAATCTAATGTTTCTACCATTATAAGTTACACATCTCTTCTCCCGAGCTGCTTATAAGTTTTACTGTTAGATGTCGGGCTGTTGGCCTATTTTTATTGATTTTGAGAGGGGTTCTCTGTGCCTCCTGGATTTTGATCCCTGTTTCCTTCCCCACATTAGGGAAGTTCTCTGCTATAATTTGCTCCAATATACCTTCTGCCCCTCTCTCTCTTTCTTCTTCTTCTCGGATCCCAATTATTCTAATGTTGTTTCGTCTTATCGTATCGCTTATCTCTCGAATTCTGCCCTCGTGATCCAGTAGTTGTTTATCTCTCTTTTTCTCAGCTTCTTTATTTTCCATCATTTGGTCTTCTATATCGCTAATTCTCTCTTCTGCCTCATTTATCCTAGCAGTTAGTGCCCCCATTTTTTGATTGCATCTCATTAATAGCCTTTTTGATTTCGATTTGGTTAGATTTTATTTCTTTTATTTCTCCAGGAAGGGTGTCTCTAATAACTTCCATGTTTTTTCAAACCCAGCTAGTATCTTTAAAAACATGATTCTGAACTCTAGGTCTGACATCATACTAATGTCCTATTGAGTAGGTCCGTGGCAGACGGTACTACCTCTTGTTCTTTTTGCTGAGGTGGTCTTTTTCGTCTTCTCATTTTGTCCAGAGGAGAATAGATGAATGAGAGAACAAAATGCTAACAGGTTAACAATGTCCCCAGCATATATACTCTAAACAAATCAGGAAAGTCCTGAAACCAGGGGAAAAGAAAGGGAAAGACAGAAAAAAGAAAGAGAAAAAAGAAAAGGCAAAAAATAAAAACAAACAAAAACAGAACAAAACAAAAAAAAACAAAATATGATCAAATATGATCAGGCTAGTGCATAGATTAGTGCCACACACTAGATTTTGTGTGTGTTTTAGTCTGTTAGAAGAAAGTGCCTCCCAAAATTTTAAAGAAAGACTTATATATGTACAAGATAAGGGTTGATACAATGAAGGGATGGAATATAACTGTAAAGATGAAAATTATAAAAGATTTTATAAAACGAATTGATAAGTTGTTTGAAAAAAGAAAGAAGAAGTTTAAAAAAAAAAGGGAGAGAATGTGATCAGGGATGAGACTAGAACAAAGCCATATACTAGTGATTTAGGGTATATTTTGATCTGTTAGGAGAATCTGTATCTCAAAATTTTAAAGAGAGAACAACTTATATATATATGCCAAAAATAAGGGTAACTACTATGAAGGGATAGAATATGACTCTAAAAATGAAAAATATTTTTTTTAATAAAGGGATTGATAAGATGTTGGTTGAAAAAGGGAAAAAGAAAAATTCAAAAAAAATAGTTAATAAAAAATTAACTTTGAAAAACTCATGAATCATGGTAAAAACGCATGAATTCTATGTGCAATATTCCCCTAGCGCTGGAGTTCTCCGTTCTCCTTGATCAGTAAACTTGGTCTTGGCTGGCTGTTCTTTTGATCTTCTGGGCTAGGGGCCTGTTGCCATGTTTCCCACATGTCTTTGCCAGAGGTGGAATTGCCCCGCCCTTGCCGTCCGGGCTAAGCAATCTGCTCAGGTTTGCTCTTGGGAGCTTTTGTTCCCTGCAAGCTTTTGGCACAGCTTTGGAGGACGAGAGTGAAAATGGTGGCCTCCCAGTCTCTGCCCAGAGGAGCCGAGAACTTGGGCCCCCACTCCTCAGTGCACCCCCAGAGAAAAGGAGTCAGTCACTCCCGTCTCCTCTGTGTCTGGCCACACTCACTCTGTGCTCACTTGGCCTGTGATCAAACGTTTCTATCTCCGGCACCCGACCCCGTGTGGAGTCTCCAAACCCAGCAGATCCCTGCAGTGCGCTCCCGCGCCGTGCCTCCCAGTGGAAGAAGGGGTGTCTTCCCGGCTCTGCCGCTTGTTGGGTCCCTGCTGGAGGAGCAGTCGCCCGACTGGGCCACGGATCACAGTTTATGGCAACCCTGCACTGAGAGCCCACGCCTCAGCTCTGTCTCTGCAGCTGGCTTCCCCTCTCCGATACACGGGAGATCGGCTGCACTCAGGCACCCCCGGTCTTTCTGTGACCCTGAGGGCCCTGAGACCACACTGTCCTGCGAGGGTTCCACCCCCCGCTTAACCACTGGAGCGAGTCCCTCAGCGGAGCTGACTTCTAAAATTTCCGATTTTGTGCTCCACTGCTCTATCACTTCCCAGAAGCGGCCGACGGAGGTCCCCTCCCCCACTGTCTATCCTCCCGAATCTCGCCTCGGATTCACTTCTGCACATGTCCTACCTTCCAGAAAGTGGTCGCTTTTCTCTTCAGACAGTTGTTGCTATTCTTTTCTCTGATCTCCTGTTGAGTTCATAGGTGTTCAGAATGGTTTGATCCCTATCCAGCTGAATTCCTGAGACCAAATGAAATCCAGGTCTCCTACTCCTCCGCGATCTTGCTCCACCCCTATCTATCTGTTTTTTTTATCAGAATTTGCTTGGTAAATTTCTCCCATCCTTTTAGCCATAGACTTTCTCTGAATTAAATTTTAAATGTTTCTTTTAATAACATTTACTTAAAATACATCTATCTTTTAAATAGTAAGTGCAAGCCTTTTAAATATATTTAATGTGTTATATTTACTTTGTTTTCTGTTAATATGCTTTCTATTTGTTATGCTCTTTTTGGCTTCTATTTATTTTTTTAATATTTCATTGTCTTGTCTTGAACTGATCTTTAATCTTTAAAATTTTCGGCATTGTTTTTGAAGAAATTAATGCTTTATTTTTATTTAAGTGTTTTGAATTTTTTACATGTATATTTAACACAATAAAAATTAAATTTAATAATTTTACCCTCCTAAGGAAACCACGAATAATACGAGTAAGAACTTTCTGATTATAATCACTTCTCCATTTGGCTTAATAGTCATTTTTGTCCATATTTTAAATTTATGTCATATTTTTAAAATTCCATGTAGTAAACCTTATTACTGTTGCCATTTTATTCACTCAACCCACATGTTAAGTTATATGTTTACCAGATTTGTATTTTTAAAATTATCTCTTTTCACATATCAAACTATATTTTTGAATTATGTATTTTAGAATTTCATTAGTTAATCTTGATATAAACTTCTTCAATTTTAGATCTGAAATTTTTATTTGAGATCCATTCTTAATAGTGTTACAAGATAAACTGAAGCATATTGAATATTTTTAAAAGTTTATTTGAGCAAAAGTCAATTTGCCTTGAGTGTCCAATCTAGAAGACAGAAAGGAGCTCCCAGGAGCTATACAAAATGAAAGACCTTTTACAAGCAGAAGGAAGCAGGAACAAGGAAGCTATATTAGGGAAAAAAGTGGGTTGGTTATTGCAAGGATACCTTTCTTTAGGGGATAAAAGGAGTTTATCAGATAGATTACCTAAATAGTGCTGATCAGGCAATTCCCTATTTGAATTCCTTATTTCTGGAAGAGTCAAAACTAATTAAGTCTCACATTGTTGACATAGGGCTTAGCATAAGCAACTCCATTTTGGGCTGATTATTTTAACAATAGGCATATTTACTGAATCCTGAATTCTAGTTTTACAGTATTTCTTTCTTATAATGTTGACTATCGTTTTGTTGTGTTCTAGTTTCTGTTTTACAGATAAGGACTCTGCTGTCTGACCCATGGTGTTATTTACTAGATTTCATTTTCCCTTTGGTGAATTTTCAGTCCTTTATATAGAAGAACAGCCATGGTCCATGGACATTAGTAGCCTTGTTTCCAAGAACTCTTTTCTAAGTCAATGAACAAAAATTTTGTGTAAGTTAGAACTCAACCTATACCCTTTATTTCTTTCCTTTAGATTATACGAGGGAAATAGCCTGATTAAGTCACGCAAACTAAAGCAAAGTCCTGACTATATCATTTCACAGAATCCCCACCCAAGAAAAGACTTAGCCTAGAAACAGACTTACTCATAAAAGCAACTACTATGTAGTATTTCTTACTTAATATGATTTGATGAATAGGAGCCAAGGCATAGAAAAAAAAAAGTATTATGTAAAAGACAAAAATAAAACTCACACACAAACACACGTACACATACCCTGACCTTGGGGGGGTGAAGACAGTTTTCACGAACTTAGTAAAATTTTAATTAATATCTTCATGATTTTCAAAAAATTTTCCTTCATAAATAAAGAATATGTTGATATTTATTTATTTAGAGGGAACATTTTGAAGAAAATGAAGCAGTCATAGAGATGAAAGTATGTTGCTAATGTAATATAAAATTAATTTTGCCTTTCTAGCTCATGGTCTTAAATGGACATGAACCATTGCTAAGGAAGTAATAAACAAGAGACTAGAAGAAATAGTATATAAATAAAATGATTCATCTCATTGACTACAGACTTTCTGTTTTTTCCTCATATTTAATAATGTTAAATTTAAAATAAGGTTCTCTTCTTATTACACAGAACTACAATTTTATGGGGTGGTACTAAAACCACCACATTTTTTTTTCCTTTAGTGAACTTGAAACTTGAATTTAGAGCACAATTCTCCTTTTTATTAATATGATATGATTTACTAATGCAGTGAAATTTTGTGCAGCATGAATAGGCCTTAAAAATGTCAAATTATAATCAGGGTTTATATGGAGAATTGAAACACTGCAAGGTTCTTTAATCCCAATGCATTGTCAATTTATTTCCTGCCTCAGGACCAAATTTATCTTTCCCAAGCAGACCCTAAAATTTCTAACACAGTAAATGGCTGAATTGAGTAATAAGGAGATAATATAACATTGCATTTTTTATGGCATTAGTCTTTATATTAAACAGCTATTGCCAGAACAATAAGAAATGTCAAGTTGGTTTTTATTACTAGCAATTAATTACTTATAGTTAAAATAGAAATAATTATGAGAACTAAAAGCTGCAAGTACTTCTTAACTGATAGGTAGTGTACTCAGCTTTTTATAAGCAACACACCTATTGGCAAGCATTATTATCCCCATTTTACAGATGAAGATATGCAGGATCAGAGAAGAAAAGACAATTTTTTGGTCAAAGTTAGAGAGCTAGGACTGGGGGCCAGAGCTATATGAATTCAAAGTACATTCCTTTAGCTAAATTCTTAATAAACCAAAGTGCCAAGACATTTTATACATATAAATGTTTTAAATTATTTTTATTATTTTCATATTAGTATATTATCATTTAATTTTTAATATATTTCTATTTATTCATCTGAGTTACTTGAAAACAAGGATTTAGTATATCATTTAATTCATCTTGATCAACCAGTCTGGTGGTTTTCACAGAGTAGAGTCTCAGTGATAGTTTCTAAAAGGATGAATAATTATCTGAAAATTAATAAGATTAATTCATATAAAGATTAAATAAAGCTAAACCATATTTATGGCTATCATGCAATTAAAAATATTTTTAAAAACCCTCTAATAGGCAAGTACTTTGTAAATTTACAAGGACACTAAAACAAAAAATCAACTTATTGAAACTAAAATTTAAGCACGAATATTCTAAGTGGCCTAGTTATTTCGAGAGTGAGAACATGCCATGGAAACAGTGAAAAACCTTAAAACTACCAGGAAACAAACTAGAAAGACATAAAAAATGATTTTTTTGGCTTTTTTTTCAGTTGATTTCTTCCTTTGCTGCATTTAATGTCTCTGACAAGCTTATCCTATAGAATATGTGCTACACTGTATCTGGTAAGAGAATATAACCATATTTCATAGAATTTCATGAATCGAATTTAGCATCATTATTATTACAAGGATCTAATTTTCCCAAGTAGTTTTAATATGCCAAAATTTTGTTTCTTAAGAATATATCTTTAGGGAATTTCAATAGAGTAGTACATTAAATTCTTATTTTTTTATAAGTATATTTTATATCTGCAATATTCCCCATAGACAGTGTGACCAAGTGTCTAGCTTTGGACCTGGAATCCAATTCCTACTTTTAATGGTTAATATGTGCTGCTTTTGTGGCAAAGTATATAGCTTCCCTATTCATCACTTTCTTCTTAATACCATTTCATAGTGCCATTTTGATTTAAATGAGTTAAAGCACTTAACGCACTTAAAAACACACATGGAAAAAATAAGCATTCAAAAATACTATTATTAGCCTTTATTATTTATTTTGCTCTTCAAATTTAAAGTAAGATATTCAAACTTTTTTTACATCTATAACCTACTACCAGTATGCAGTTATTATCAAACTATGTATTGTTTAACTACTATAATAATTATAATTGTGTTTTGATATGAATAAATGCATAGAAAGCGGATCAATTAGTTTAAGGAAATCAAACTTCAATTATGAGTTTCAAACACTTTAAGTTAGTTAGAAAAATTACACTTGGAGAAATATATGAATATAAAAACATTGAGCTAAATAATCCAAAAGACAAAATCCAGTTGCTTTATGCCATGGATTTTCATATTATAACCACAAAGTTCTGCAAAATATTGAGATATGAGAATAAAAAACAATCACTGGGATGTAAACATTTCCTAAGAGAACAATGATTGTTAATAACAGCATTTTGCCTTTTTTTGTGAGTCATAAAATAAAGATGCTCCATGCATTTATAATAAAATATTTAAATATTTAATGTACTTTATGTCATTACTTATATGCAAAACTCACAATAGTGTCAACAAATGTTGGTTAAGAAAAAATATCACTGACCTTAATATAACTATAATTGACAATTGATTATGATTAATATTGATTGAATTCAGTCTCTACTTATTACTACTAAATGGAGCAAAACCACCATTGGTAATGCAAATTCATATGGAAACACTACACACATTGAACTTCAAGCAGAGCAATTTTCAGAATTAACAAATCTATCATTTGTCCTCATTCTATCATGAAAATATTTCAACAGAAATCATTGTTCCTCATAAGATAGTTTATTTTAATTGTTATATAAAAGAAGAATGCCAGAATAATTATAGCTTGATATCTGAAATTAAAACTTATGCTAAACAGCCCTTGAATGGATATGTCATTATATCCAGTTTATAACCCAATGCTTATAACAAATTATTCTCTATGGATGCAAATCTTCTGTTTTATTATTGGCCAGAAAATTCTTTTTTTTTTTTTTTTAAGAGAGAGAGAGATCATGCTTGCATGAGGTGGCAGGGGAGGGGCAGAGGGCAAGTGAGAGAGAGAATCTTAAGCAGTCTCCAAGCCCAGGGCAAAGCCTGGTGGAAGGCTTGATCTCAGGACCCTGAGATCATGATCTGAGCTGAAATCAAGAGTCAGATGCTTAACCAACAGAGCCACCCAGGTGCCCCTGAATATATACTTTCTTAATTCCATGTGTTGAAATGCTATTTAATTGTTTTAATTTTATTTTTCATTAGAACACTTAAAATTATTTCTGTTTATTATATTCTGCTTGTGGTCTTTGGTGGATCGAAATATTCTTAAAAATATTTTATATTATAATATATCAATACTCTTTTTGAAAACAGCCTCTGTCATATGAATAAATGCAAATAACAAAAGTTTCTAGAATAGAAAGCTTGTTAAAGATCAGCTCATTTTAGCTTTCATTAACATTGCAGTGGAGATATAATGGAGAGTGTTAGAAATCAATTTAGCAAAGTCATTATTCTTCAAATACAAGGCTTTCTAGAAATATTTATGACTATAACAAGCACATTGTTTTCAGAGTAATGAATTTCATAGGTTAGAAAACATCATTTAGAGATATTTAAATATTGCTGTAAAAGCATTTAGCTATTACTGTGGACATCTAATAAGACTTAAAGGTTTATTAGAAGATCTATCCTAAGAAAACATATATACTTGACATACAGAAAAGTAATTGTATTAGAAGTTTTCTTGTTTCCTACTTAATCAAGCTGATTGAGTTCATTAGATCATCAATTTTGTTAATAAACACTGTATGTTTATTGTAACATGTCTATCCTTCATAAATAATTATATTACAGCCACCTCTCTTGCTATCCAATTAAATTTATTAACATAGTAAGATATTATATCATGGCAAGTAAGAATATGAACACAGCAGAGTTACATTTGATTTGTTTTTAGAACATTATTCTTTCCAAAATGGAAGTGGAAAACCATCATACATAATTATTAAGCAGAAAAAAAAACAGAAATTCAATGCCAGAGTAAGCCAATAGAAAAGATTATGGGTAAAACCTGGAAGATAAATTACAAATATCTATAGGAAATAAAAAGTAAACAAATAGCTTTAAATAAATATGTATAGTAAGTATCCAAATATGTATAGAAATTGTTTTAGAAAACACATCTCAGATTATAATCTTCAAAGTTTTCTTAAATTTCTTACTGAATTTCAGAGCTATCAAATGTATATCAAGGACCATATATGTTCCTTGCTTCCCTTCTGAGATATTTGCAGTGAAATTATTTTTAAATTAGAAATAATATTTGAGGCTGGATAACCACAGTAGAGGGAGAGTACTGAGTAGATTTTGACATGCACCACTCTGATCACTAGGAACAGCCTTTCAAATTAAAACCATGTACATATACAAATTTAAGAAAAAAATGGAAAATATGAAAAATATGTCCAGTTAAAACCATGACTGCAGTTTCTCGTTATTTTATGCTCTCAAACTTCTAACTCAGAAAAATATTCTTTTAGAAAGCATATCATTAATATATTTATAATAAGGATTAATGTGTTCATCCGAGATATTTGTAATTAACAAAGAAATGGGTGACTTGTGGAGGCATCAACAAACTAGTGAGATAAATGTTATTTTGGCTATTTTCCCTTAAAATGATATGGAATTTGAACTAATATCCCTGCCCTCAGTTCCTTGCCAAGATAGCTTCTAAGTGGAGCTACTCACTACAGGGCAAGTACACAAGAAGAGCCAGAGATACAGGGTACAAGCGAGATGGATGTCAGCCTTTTACAATCTAATCTCAGAGGTGGCATGCCATCATTTCTGCAATATTCTATTAATTAGAAGTAAGTCTGTAGGTCCAGGCCACATTCAGTAAGAGGGGATTGCACTAGGGCTTGAATATCAGGAAGCCAGACTCACTGGAAGCCAACTTAGAAAGCTGCCTATCACAAAACTGAATGCAAAGAAAAAATCTGTTCTGGTAAATTTTAAACTTCTTTATTTTGTCAGTCTTTTTTTTTTTTCATTAACTTATTACTGGTTAATGATTATGGCTTTCAATGTTTCTATATTTATGCCCTGTCAGTATTTTTTATTAAGATTTCCTACACTTTATATTTCTTTCAACATTGCAGCCTTTACTGAGTGAGTTATGTGCAGTAGTGTGCTGCTAAATGTTTAAAAATAAACCGAAAATAATGTATGAGTTTGTTGTATTTTTGTACTGATATAAAAGATATATAGGACACAATTTACAAATAATAATAAAAATACTATACCCTATTGTAATCCCATATAGCCAATTGATTTTCACAGAATGCTTTTTATTGACTTTTGCTGACCTCTTGTATCTGTAACAAACTTATGTTTGCAATTTAACCATCATTTGACAAAAATAGACTACAAATGATGCAAAGAACTTCACTCATATCACTGATAAGTGAGTATATTTTTGACATAATATTAGTTAATAATTTTTCTTACTTAGCAAGCAAGATGAAAGCAAAATAATAAAAACATGTTTTGGTAATTCCCTCATTTGTCAAAGATATGAATGTTGTCTTTGCTGAATAAGATGATAGTGCTTGATTTCTAGAAGAATATTTTCTCATTTTTGTCTGTGTGTGCTCATGTGTGTGTACACCAGTCAGCATGTAATGACTACAGACAAGACAGTGTTTTAAGTTTAATATTCATTATTAACATTTTGTCATCATTTTCTTTAGGCAACCAACAAAACAGTGACTTAAGTCCTTATTTCCAGTGTTCATCAAATTCCATGGTATAAGTTTTACCATCATGGCCAATGTCAATCAATTAACATGATGTCACTTAACATAAAGTTGGAAAGAAATATTCAATAACATTGCACAATCCTATTGCTTAGTATTTCACCATAGAGCTACAATACACATAAATAACTTCAATAACATACATCATAGTTAATGTAGTAAACTTACACAAAACTGGTGAATGAGTTTTGAGTATTTATCATCTTTGCTTATAATTATATATTGTGTGTTCATATAATTTAATTTTAAATAATGGTTGCATTTTAAAACAGACTTGTAAAATCTCCGAAAATTTAACAGTGTACTTTAATGAGCCAGTATAAGCTGGTTCTAATACATCCCCAGTTACTTACACCATTTTTAAAAATATACATATAAGGGGCGCCTGGGTGGCTCAGGCAGTTGAGCATCCAACTCTTGGTTTTAACTCAGGTAATGATCTTCGGATCCTGGGACTGATTCCCAGCCAGGCTCCACACTCAGTGGTAGTCTGCTTGGGATTCTTTCCCTGTGCCCCTTACCCCAATCACTTATACTCTCTCTCTCTCTCTCAAATAAATAAATCTTTAAATATATATATATATATATACATATATATATATATACACACACACACACATATATATGCTCTGAAAAAGCTGCTTTGATTTTTGCTTATAACAGTTACTATCAAAAAAAGTAGTGGATTATAGCCAATAATTCTGAGAAGAGTAAGAATTTCCAATTGCATTTTTTATTGTTACATTATTTATTTCAATAAAATGAATGAAAACAAATCCTTGCTATAATTATTCTCAGGCAAACTGTCATGAAAACATGAAGAAGGTAGAGGTTATAATCATTTACTAACTCTACATACCCTCAAACTGTCCCGTTTCCTCATTTGTAACATGAAGATAAATAATATTTATCTCATTAGGTTGTTGACAGAATTAAATTTGAATTAATGTAGTCAAGTACCTCTAGTGAGTTACAGGAGTCACGAAAGCAAGAAATGCCTGATATCACCCAGAGACAACTTGAAAGAACCCCTGTGTTATTTTGAGGAATGATCTGTTTTTATGCTACAACCCTTGGTCCCTCCATATATAATCCACATACATAGGTAAAAACCCAGAATAGAGCCACATGATAGAGTTCGCAGATCATTCCGCCCGAAGTGTGAGTCAAAGTTAGAGGAGATTCTGAGGTAGGGGTGGCACCTCACACAAGGAAGTACCAAATTTTATATCATTTCAGTTTAAAACACTTGGGGGAAGCACTTTCTTCAATGCAGAGAAATAGGCTCAACAAATACTTGTGGAATTTAATATTCCTTCCCTAAAGCAAAATAATCCTGCCATAGTAAAATAAGCAATCTCTTTTTATATTGCAATTGCAATATATATCTATATCTTGAAATATATTGCCTATGTAATTCACAATATACAGCACTAGTAAATCAGCTCTAATTCCAAATTTATTTGAAATAAACTTCAACTTGTCAATGCTAAAATGTTCTGTAAGCATCAAATAAAAAATAACTGTAAAATTTACATCCTATCATTTTCCATGTAGTAGAGTAAAACTTATTATGTTGAGTACTTTGTATCAAGACAGACAGAAGCAGTTTCAGCAAAACTGCCCTTTGGAACCTACAACACTGTATCTGTAAAGATTAGAACTATCATTAGAACTTGTTTTTAACAACCCTAATACATTTCCTTCTATTCAATATTTAAACATCAGGCTTAAAAAATTTTTTTATTAGTTTGTACATAGGGCAGATTGACTTTTGGCAAGCAACGGTATGCTAAACATGACATTAAGTCCCATTCCAAAGTTATGAATCTGTCACCAAACATCAATCACCTAAAAAGTAAGATCAATAAAAATTAATTCCCAATCCTAGGAAAGCACATGAAGTACATGTTTTACCTTCAGTCACTGCAATTTTATCAGATAAATAGAATAGCCAGTTAACAGTGTAAACTATGTTGCAAACAGAGAAAAGATTGCTGAAAGCACCCTGCAAGGTGAGTTTGTGACACTGATGATGTTAATTTGTGATCAACTGCCCACCAACTCTAACTTGTAGGGTCATAGAATGCCTCCTATCCACCAGTTCCAGTGGGACAGAGTGCAATGGCCTATATCTCAGCTCTGAATTTGTTGGCTTTGAGCAAGTACTTGTAAGTGCTTCAGTATTCTGAAGAAAACTGATAATTATAGGATTTAATTTAAGGGGTCAATATAAAGCATAAATAAATTTCAATATGTAAAGCACTTAAAAAAAGCTTACCACTATCAAAAGAAGTCAATAAAAGTGGCTTTTTACATTATTTGCTGATATGAAAGATAATACAATTATTTACTTTATCACTTTATTCAAGATCTAAACCAGAACAAAAGTAAACTCAATTTAAAAATAGAATCCCATTCACTTTTAACATCAAGATGTAGTTTGAATTCCTTTTAAAATCAGATCGTATAAAATAAACAAGGAGATTCTCTAGATTTTCCATAAGAGCATCAATACCTTTGAGGTGACTACCCTTGTTCCATCAGATTTCAAAGAAGAGTTCATGCTGTGGAATAAATGTATACACACTATAATATACACACTATAGTATATACACTATAAACTTCTTATGTGCTTTATGTCTTATTCTTTATTAAAAATAGCTAAAATTATAATTTTAAACTGTCCATTGAAATTATAAAAAATTATAAGATTCAGTATAAAGCTATAAGGATCCAGTGAAGGTCCTGTGATATAGTAAGTACAGAAATTCCAATTATATTTAATAGAAAGTAAAATAAAAAGCATTTGCCATGTTAAAGAAATATGAAAATGCAAGCTTTTCCCATGAGGGAAACAACATGGCATGCTTTTTGTAAGAAAACCAAGGAAAATACCAGTGCTCTTGACCTTGTACTGAAAGAAGAAAACTAAAAGCCACATGTATGAATACATGTATAGTAAGAGACTATTTCTTTGGCTTAATAATAAACTTAGAAGAAAATAACTATGATCTTTGGTAAGGAATAAGAAAGAAGATGTGGCTCATATATATGATGGAATATTACTCAGCCAACAGAAAGGATGAATACCTACCGTTTGCATCAACATGGATGGAACTAGAGGGGATTATGCTGAGTGAAATAAGTCAAACAGAGAAAGACAATTATCATATGGTTTCACTCATGTATGGAATGTAAGAAAGAGCGCAGAGGACGATAGAGGAAGTGAGGGAAAACAAAATGGGAAGAAATCAGAGAGTGAGACAAACCATGAGAGACTCTGGACTCTGGGAAACAAACTGAGGGTTACAGAAGGGAGGAGGGTGGGGGAATGGGGTAACTGGGTGATGGGTATTAAGGAGGACATGTGTTGTGATGAGCACTGGGTGTTATACACAACTAATGAATCGTTGAACACTACATCAAAAACTAATGATGTACTGTATGTTGGCTAATTAAACATAATAAAAAAAAGAAAGATGCAACTTGTTTATATGCAATAGACTTAATGCTATGATTTATTAAAGAGACTTTGGAACTTAGAGGAAGAAACACTTGAATAATATTTAACAATAATCCAAGTTAGTTTAAGCAGGTCATATAAATATTTTTACCTGTTTATTTATCTGTCAATTGGATGTTAAATATACTTGTCATTATTACTTAATGTTATGATAAGAATCAAATTTCTAATAGATACAATGAACTTTGAAAAAGTAATAAGAATGAATCAAGTAAAATGTATTATAAGTATACAGATTTTTTTCTGAAAGATTTTAAAGGTAATTATCCAGAATATGCATCAAGTCAAAGTACATTTGCTTATATGGCTACACTTGTGTATACCAAAAAGTTTTTCTGTATACAAAGCTAATAAGTAAAAGTTATAAAGTGTACACTAGGAAAACAATTTGATTTTTAGGTTTCATTGTCAGCAAGCCAGAGAAGGTCGATCCTTTTCAAACTATCTCCTAAAATGTATATTTAAAAAAAAGCATTTA
The DNA here is from genome assembly GCF_037043125.1 of Eumetopias jubatus. NCBI lineage: Eukaryota > Metazoa > Chordata > Mammalia > Carnivora > Otariidae > Eumetopias > Eumetopias jubatus. Next base: position 18,201,082 of record NW_028274818.1, on the reverse strand, counting down.
CAATTAAGCAAAACAATCAAGAACAGTTCTATTCATGAGGAAATGTCAGCTTATTGAAACACATTTTGGGATCAGCTGGGAAAAAGTGCTTCAGAAATATAAAATAAATTGTACAAATAATCAGAAAATTGGAAAGGAAATTTTACCGTTTACCTGTTAACTATGATTCAAAACCTAGAGTTCATACAATTAAAAAAATTCAACTACTTAACTGCAATCTTCTTCAAGGCAATAATAATCATATATAAAACCACAGACAAGTGATAAACTAGGAAGAGTATCTGTACCTCATAAAGTGATAATCCCCTTGTATAAAGATTACCTAAATTAGACACAAATAAAATAAAAATATCAATGAAATTATTTGCAAGTGATACAAAAAATACTTTGCAGCAAATAATATAAACACTTTTCTTAAATATGTGCAAAGTTTCTTCGTTTCTGTAATATTTTAAAATACAAAGTAAATTATATAAATATTATTTTTTTTTAAATCAGAATTACAAAGCAAAAAATGTAATCACGTACCCTGTGTCAAGACTGTGGGGAAATGGGGGAAAAAAAAAAAAAAGACTTTGGGGAAATGAACCTTTGATATGTTGGTGGTGTAATTTATTTTGCAATGTCTACCAAGAGTAAGCATACATACTTTCAGTTAGTAATTCCACTTCTGGAAATCTATTTAACAGAGATAGATTATTATATACTCATATTCACTTATGAGAAGTTATATTATATGGGTGTACAATATTTGGATATATTCCATTATCCATTAAACATTGTTTGGATTATAAATGTTTGAATCCTCCTAAATGCCATCAGTTGAAAACAGGTTAGATAAATCTTGGTATATACAAGCCAACTCCAAAAGAGAATGGGACAGTACCTCAGGCACTGAAATGGGAAGATCTCTATGGTATAAAGCTAACCAGTAAAAGTACAAAATAATCCACATTATATGCTACTTTTTAATGATGATGTTTGTGGGGGTGTGGGAACCATGTACACATATGTATTATATTATATTGTATTATAGTTACTTTTACATGTATGAAGAAACTCTAGAGAGAAAGGTATGCAGAAAAGAAAAGGTAGTAACAGTGGTTACCTATGTGGGAGGGAACAGGAAATAGAAAGGTGAAAAAAGAGGTAGGAAATGAATTTTTCACAGTAGATTCAATACATACACATATTTATACACACACACACAAATATATCTATGTATACAGATGTTACTCTGTGAAGCTATTATCTATTTTTATTAACTTTTTAAAATTAAAAACTAAATGAATAATTCTGTCTAGTAAATGCAGAGAAACATACTCATCTAGAAAAATAAGTATGTAATGATATTTAATGAAAATATTGACAAGGGTAATGAAATAAGGGAGATTTGGAGTTCCTTTTCTAATGACTTCCAAGGCTGTTTTCAATATGGGAGATCACAGCATTCCCTCACGAAAAGTACAACATAACCTCTCCTTTATGAATGACTCATCACCTATGTAACCAAACGTTCATCTTGATACCCTGGCCTCTCTTTTACTAATTTCCTTCTATCTTTGCTGCCCCATGGGCATCCTCAATAAAATCATCATCATTGTCGCCGTTTGCCTTCTGCTGCTTAAGTACTTTATAGAGATAAATCTTTAATTTTCAACACCACCTCTTGAGAGGGGTTCTCTAAAATCCCATTTTACAGATGTGGAATTTGAATAATAGAGAGATTAATAATTAGGTTAGTGTCACACAATGTTAAAGGGTGGCACATGATTCCAATTTAAGCTCTTAGTGTCCTTGTACAATTTGTAAAATATGTGGAAAATTATAAAGTATATTTGTATCATGCATTTCTACCATCTTCTATGACCATTGAAATCAGGTTGAGGGGTGGAAGGGAGCACCTACTAAGCCCTGAGTATCAATTTCGCATTTTCGAGGCTGGTAAGCAGGTTGATGAAAGCAGAATGTTGCCACTGCTAACATCCCGTATTAGGATAGTAGACACTCCATAGATGCTTGCTGGAAAGGTGGCATCTATTAGAACATAGTGGAGTGTTTAAAACCACATGGATAATAGCCTCCATTAGTACTATACATTATACTATGTCAAGATTAACAAGGTCTACAAAGTCAACTCAGAATCAGGTAGGCCAAAATTAGGTTATTTTCTATGGCTTACCAATAAGTATACATTCTAGTTAGTGTATAATAGTGTATAACAGTAACCTCACTTATAAGTTTTGAAACAATTTAAAATTTTTTCCTACTTATATCTATTTTTTATACTTGCCTTCAAACAATTAAATTTAATATCTACCCTCCTAAAACATCTCCTGTTCTTTCACATGCTTTGATGAGAATCACTATTCTTGGAATTTTAAGTTCATTTACTATGTTAGAGTCTTTTTTTTGTTTTCAACTTTATTGAGATATAATTGACAACTAAGAAATGTATATATTTAAGGTGTATGACTTGAAGTTTTGATATATGTGTACATTATTAAATGATCATGGTGATCAAGATAATGAACATATTCATCACTTCACACAATTACCGTTTTCTTTCTCTTTCTTTCTTCCCCTTTCTTTCTTTTTCTTTCGTCTTTCTTTCTTTCTTTCTTTCTTTTTCTTTTTTTCTTTTATGGTGAAAATACTTGCGATCTACCCTCTTAGCTATTTCTAAGTATAAAAATACTGTATTGTAAACTATAGTCACCACCCTCACAACTTACTCTTCTTCCATAACTGAAACTTTGTACTCTTTGACTATCTCCTCATTTCCCCATCCCCCCACCTTCTGGCAACTACCAATCTACTATCTGCTTCTGAGTTCAACTATTTTGAACTCCACATATTAGTCAGAGCATGCAGTATTTGCCTTTCTGTGTCTGGCCTATTTCACTTAGCATAATGCACTTCAGTCTCACCCATGTTGTTGCAAATATAGATTCCTTTCTTTATTAAGACTGAGTGAAATTTCATTTTATGTATAGATGAAAATGGTGACTATGTGAGATGATAGGTACAAGAAAAAAATATATGTATATGTATGCAAGGAAGTACAAAGTCTTCTGAATAAAGATTAATTGGTCCATTTGGGAAATTATGAACCAAAATTGTCATTTGGGAAATTTATAACTAAAAAATTAAAGTAGAAAAAGCCATTTATACATATATTTTTTTCTTTCCAAAATAGTAGTGTTTTTTTTCCTCGATAGTCTTTTCCCATTTAATACAGATCCTAGTTGTATCTTGTGCATTACCAAGATTTGTAGTATTTTCTCTCTGATTCCAAAATGAAAGATATTTTGCTAAATATTATAATTTATTTTTAAGAGGGAGGTGGGGGAGGGGCAGAAGGAGAGGGAGAAAGAGAGAGAGAATCTTAAGCAGGGTTCACTCCCAGCAGGGAGCCTGTCACGGGGCTCCATCTCACAGCCCTGTGATCATGACCTGAGACAAAATCAAGAGTTGGATGCTTAACCAACTGAGCCACCAGACACCCCTAAATATTACAATTTTATGACCTCTGGATTAACCCTATTGCAACAGTTGTGACATATGTATTGCTATTTTAGCTCAGTGAGCAATTTGAAAGTAGTTTAATAAGTTTCTCCATTAGCACAGTTAAAGCTTTTCCCTAGTGTTACCAAAAAGTGGTCAATTCTTTCACCTTCATTTTTGAGGGTCAGGAGTGCTGAGATGTTTTCCAACTGCAGAATAACCATGCCAAATGGGTTTTTTAAACACAAGGGGAAAAGAAGGCAAAATCTTTGAAGTAAAGACATGTTGCTCATATCCAGAGGGTCAAACGGTGTAGGCTAATCTCTGTTGGCTAGTGGTTCCCCTTGCCGCAGCAGAACCCATTCCGCAGAGTTGTCCTGGCTTCCAGCCAGGTCTCTGATATTTTCCCCTGTATAGTACCTCTTTTCTTCTCTCCCTCCCTTTTCTCATATGATTTATAATCTTTATGTCCCAGTTGGGATTTAATCTTTGTTATTATGTCCACTGATTAAGACTTAGTGGAGATGGGAACATTCTGTTCAAATTCAGTGAAAATAATTTAGTGAATGTAGTGGCTAATATATACATGAGGATTGACCACCATTTAATACTCTCCTATTTCATGTATTATGAAACTCCTAAGAATACCTGAAAAAATCATTATAAAGTGCACAATCTTACAACTTAGGTTTCAAAGTGATACAGTTCCTTTATATCCCCAGTATATGTTTATCTGTTTGTTTGCTTTTTAAGGGAAGAAAAGAAAGGTACAATGACATATTAGAAAATTATTTAGGAGCTAAAATTTACAGGAGGTAGTGAGGGTTTTAAAATTCAGAGGCTGAGAGAATGGGGAAGGCTATAGCTGCTATTTAGGTAGGGAGAGAAAATCAGGATTGGAGGGAGGTTTTATGAATTCAGTGACAATGATGTTAAATGTGAAATGTTTGAGGCATTAGGGAACTGTTCCTAGCAGAAAGGAACTGGTCACCCACTGCTCCGTCCTTCCTGCATTCCCTTACCAGTGTTGTCCAGGAGAATATATCCTGTTAGTCTGTTGCAATAAATTTTCATCTCAGAGCCCATTTCCTGGAAAATCCCACCTAAGAGAAAAAAAGCCACGTTCCCCATAGGAAAAGCAGCCAGCCTTAAGGGGTCCAGTATTTAAAGGATGTATGTAAGTCTGCAAGAGACTCAGAGCAAGTATCACTTTGTCTTGTTTGTGTTTATATATATATATATATATATATATATATATATATATATATATAGTCTTTAATTTATATTCCCACACTCCAAGTATTTATATTATCTCTAATATTTTTTAAAGATTTTTAAATTTTATTTATTTGAGAGAGAGAGAGAGAGAGAGAGAGAGAGCAGAGGGAGAGGGAGAAGCAGGCTTGATCCCAGGACCCTGGGATCATGACCTGAGCCAAAGGCAGACGCTTAACCAACTGAACCACCCAGATGCCCTATCTATTATATATATATATATTTTTTTGGTCAGAGGTAAAGATTTTAGTTAAATCTCTTGAGTCTAGCTTTTAGATTGACTATATGATCAAACATTAATAATGCATGCAATCAATAGTTTAAAATTAGAGTAGGGTTTTTTGGAAGAAGTTAATATTTTTCCTTTTTATACTTCAGTTAAACACTCATCTAATATTTATTAGAATTTTTTCTCCAAGATCATTTTTTTATTGTTGTTAGGGGAAGAGGTTGCATTTTTTTAGTCTCTTGGCTTAAAACTAAAATTTCACTGATACCATCTCCGTAATCTCTGGTTTCAAAGATAAATATTTCACAGCAGTAATGGATATACCATTATTGACTTTCTACAAAACAAAAGGGTATAATTGAAACATTCCTACATGGTTCCTAATTTTCTCCCTTTTTGTTCTTCTCTAGTGTGATTTTAAGACTTTAAAAATGTTGCATGTCCATTAAAATTCCCCAGTTACTTATATCTTAAGAACTTGAAATGACAATTACATTGGAGTCATTCTCTGCAAACTTATCAAGTCCATATAAAGCCATGCATTCCCCATGAGCAAACATGAGACTTGATTTACGAAACTGATGCTGACCATTTGAGTCTTTGTATCTCATGTTTTTATGGACGATTACCTCACCTTGATATGCTCTTGTCTATCCCCTATCTCCTATCTCCATCTAGTTAATTGATGAGAAGTATGCCACCATCTCTCACAAACAGCTGTTCTTTATGTACTGCCTTCAAATTTTTGTATTCATGTGGTAAATTGTATTTTCTTCTTATGTACTGCCTTCAAATTTTTGTATTCATGTGGTAAATTGTATTTTCCAAAGATGACTTCAACAATGTCCCTCATCCTGCATGATCTACATTATGAACTTACCATTCCCCAAACAAAAGTGGTGTCTAGTCCCCTCTTATTGAACCTGGGTTAGCTTGCAACTACTTCAATCACTTGAACATGGCATAAGTGGTCTAGATGACTTTTAATGCAAAGTCAGAAAAGGTCAAACTATTTCTGCCTGGGTCTTTTAGGCAGGTGGACATTCTTTCGACCATCTTTGGAATTTAGGTTTTTTTTTTTGACACTTTGACACAAACTCCACATTAAAAAAAAAAATCCAATTACATTGGAACCATCAGGCTATAAAAGCTATATAGCCAGCATTAATGGCCAGATATCAAAACAGTATGGGGGAAAGATGCCTGGAATAAAAGAAGTATTTCATTTGTATTTTTTGAAAGATCACATCAGAAATATTAAATTTGGCAACCTTAATTATCAATATGGGTCCAAGCTTACTGATTACTTTGCAGTGTTCAATTCTAATTATAAATTTAATATCTATGAATAGCTCAGTGCTCACTTTCATCTACCTTATATAGATATAGAACCTAAAAGATCACTTTTAGAAAAATTATCATAATATTAATTTAGATTATTGTGCGAGATAAAGTAAGTATATTTAAAAGTGAGAAATTTCTGCCTAATTGGATATTTAATTCTAGGTCAAATATAGTAAATTTGTTCAATTCAAATTATCCTTGGAGTGGCTAGCTATGACTCTTCAAGTAAGAGTATTGGATGAGTTTCATGTCCACTCAACACCACAAGTTATGAAATCAATGAGTCAAGTACTGAATTAAATTAATTGGATGGCATGTTTGACAGTTATTGTTTAGTGTGTCTTAATAAATCAATGATCTAGTCCTTTCATGGGGCGGGCAGAAATTCTGCCTTTAAAATAAAATATACAAAACCAAGTCTTATTCTAACACAATTCTTTTTTTTTCTTTCTTTTTTTTGTTTTTTGTTGTTTTTTTTTGCTGTAGCTTTTGCTCATTTGTTCATTTTGTTGGTTGGTTGGCTAGTTGGTTTTTTGTTAACAGCATTTATGGTTTCCAAGGGAAAAAGCGTTGACGGAAAATTTTATATGATTATAATCTTATGAATGTTAATTTTCTTTTTTTTTTAAGATTTTATTTATTTGAGAGAGAAAGAATGAGAGACAGAGAGCAGAAGAGGGAAGAGGGTCAGAGAGAGAAGCAGACTCTCCGCTGAGCAGGGAGCCCGATGTGGGACTCAATCCCCGGGACTCCAGGATCATCACCTGAGCCGAAGGCAGTCTCTCAACCAACTGAGCCACCCAGGCGCCCATGAATGTTAATTTTCTAGAACTCTTTTCTCAAATTTCACTTATAAACAGTCACTTCATTGCCATAAAATATCTTTATGAACATCTCCCCCCCCCCTCTTTTTTATCCTTAGGTTCTAGGTAACAGTTTTTTTGGTACAATTTTTTTTCCTGGCACAGCAACCTAATGTACTGTGTTGCTTAAAAATTTGAAAGTATTACTCATAATTAGGGCTGTTTGTTTAAACTGATTTTGCACAGATTTCTTCAAAGCATTATGAAGTTTCCTGAAATGTAAGTAAAATGAAATAGCCATTGATGATTGAATGTCTGAGCTATGATTAATAATTACAGATATTACGATTATTAAGAATATACTTTGTGAAATTTTGCTATGCTGATATTTTATGAAAATTTACTGACTTCCCAAGAAAGCAATGGATGGGGAGAACATAATGGAATGACCTTTATAAAGTGCTGGGAGGGAACACATACACACACAAACACACACACTCAAAGACACACAGTCAATTCAAATTCTATAACCACTGAAATTATTCTTGAAATAAGGATGAAATGAATACATTTTCAGATAAATGAAAGCTGAGAGAATTAAATATATAGCCACAGTATAATTCCTATAGTCCTCATTCTTTCGTTACTATTATATATCTTATATTTATATCTAGCATTTCCCCATGAGACAATGTTATCAGTTATCCTACATTCTGATGCCCTTATATAATGTTATTTTTCACATTTACTCACACATT